>NW_015223870.1:0-932 GCF_001447785.1 Gekko japonicus | reverse complement strand
AAGCTCAGCACCACCATTAAGCAGTGTCTGAAACAGCACAGAACCCCACGTGGCTCATGTGCACTCTATCCATAGCTAGTCCCCTTTGAACCAAGACTTGCTAGAAACTGCAGGAGAGAGGAGGTAGCAATAGCTAATGCGGCCATCCTTTCTGCTTCTTCCACTTGTGTTAGACTGAATCTCAGTTCTAGGCTTGCCAGCCATAGCTACAGAGGAAAACTCTCTTCATTAGCTCTTGCCCCGTGACTGATGGATACACCAGACCGCCTGTCAACAGGCCATATCTTCTAAAGATTGACTTCACCTGGCTGCAATGCTCTACATCCTTACATGTCAGGTTCAGGTTACCTATAGCAGATCTGAATCTGGGTCTCCAACACTCCAGCCACCACACCACACTGACTCTCATTTTGTGATCTCACTAGAATCTCAGCAAGAAAGGGAAAGCAAGGAAACACAACGTAGATATACAGCCAAGAAGCACAATACCCAGCCCTGCCTCCAAAGCCGGGCTCCTCACGCTCACCTTCTCAAGCAGGTCCCTTAAGCTCTCTGCCATGATCCCCTTGCGTAAGGTGCGGTCCCAGTTGCTCACTCGATAAGGCCGGGCATGGGGAGCAGGCATGGCCCATTGCTTTGGGGTCACAGAGGTGGAACCAGCAGACACGCACCTGAGGCACCAAGAGCAGAGACATTATTTCCACTGGCTCCCTTCTGCTCTAACCAACCTGCTGGATGTGGGAGGGAAGGGAAGCGCTTTCTTCAGAGCAGAAGGAACCACCCTCAGGGCTGAAGGCTTGTATTTGACCGTTGTTTTGCACTTTCATAGACATCATCAAGTCGATTTCCCTCCCAACCTGTTTGTCTGACAAGCTTCCTGCTAGGATAGGCATCTGTTTTAATGAGATTTGATTAATATTGATATTCCTATG
>NW_015223869.1:0-931 GCF_001447785.1 Gekko japonicus | reverse complement strand
ACTCCCCAAGGAATCATTGGTTTCAAGTCCCTGGCACTGAATTACATAAAGATGCAGCAGTGGAGAAAAGCCCACAATTTATTTTTACTCTTGTAATTCACTGCAGGCATTTTGGGTTAGCATTTCACTGCTTGCCACTATATAATTGCAACTAGGTTCCCACTGGCTTCTGAACACCTTTGGGTGTAGTTCCAGATTCCTGGATTTAAAGGAAATGAATTAGTGAATAATGATGGCATTCTTGCCCAGTATGCAAGCAGTGACTCTTTTACATCACTTACATTGTCCAGGCTGTGTCTCTACAAATATATAGCAAAAACGCTGTGCCAAGAATAAAGCTTCATTTGTGGGACAGATCATTGAAAGATGGCCTATCTGTGTATTGGTGTGGATGCTGTACGCTTCTGCGCCTATTAAAAAACATAAACATCTATCAAGAAATCCCATGGAGAGGATGCAGTGAGAGGCAATTCCTCAACATTGCATAATTCTATATTTATATATTAAAATATTTGAAATATGTATACTTCAACTATTAAAAATCCAAAAACAACAGAATTTGTATCTGTCATCTAAAGCTTAAGATGTTTATTGCCAAAAGACTAGTTGTGGTAAGAGAATTTAGTATTTGGGGTTACCATTAAAAATACCATCTTTTAAGCCTGCCTGAAGCCCGAGCCCACCTTCTATCCCACATAGGAGAGAGAGCAGGCGACTGACCCCCACTCCCTCCTTCTCTGCTGGCCTCTTCCCCCACCACCTCCCCCCTGCCCAGCCTCTTCCCCCACCAGCTCCTCTACCAGCCCATCTGGTTCACAGGGCAGCAGCATCGTCTTGCCTGCCTGGGGCCATGGCAGTTTGCCCTATTGCTTGGCCTGGCTCCCACAGTCTCTTTGCTTCGCCAGCCTTCTCTTTCTACACCCCCACAAGT
>NW_015223868.1:0-932 GCF_001447785.1 Gekko japonicus | reverse complement strand
CCGTAGTGAAGCACGGGTAGCAGGTTAGTCTGCTAATAAAGAAATCACTCCCCAAAGCAGAGAAATATTAGTGGAAGAGAATAATTGGATCCAGCTTTGTGGAAGGGAGTTATTGGCTCCACCTTAGGCAATGGAAATATCATGGTCATTATGAAGTTAGTAGCAAAATATTTATTTCTCTCACTCTGCCATCAGTGCACCTTAATCATTCCCTTACCTCTGTCAAGGTTTGGGAGCATCAGCCTGTGAAGTCAAAGCACCTTTATATTCATATGCACGTACAACATGGATTGCCTTAAAATTTATCTTTATCTCAGCTGTTTCTACATACACATTATATTAGTAACCATCCTGTTACCTTGATCTGTGGGTTTCAATATTAGGAGGGCTCCATATGAGTGTACATGCATTCCAAAATCAGGCATATTCTCAAAACGGCATCATTTTCAAGGCTAAATCTGCCTTTTGACAAGATTTCTAAGTTGGAAAAATCCTTTAGTACCTGACCTTGCTCAACATATTTTAGCTTTTGTTGAAAACAACATCTGAGCCACTGAATGGATCAATGAAAATTGATTTTTGCATAGTAAGCAGTAGCAAACAATTGTCTAAAGGGGGATATAGTCTTATATTAGGGGCAGTAGAAGAGTATACGTTTTTATCAATAATTGGCAGTTTATATATCAGAAAAGATCACTTAAGACTCGGGAAGCAGCGGAGAGGGAGCTTTTAATCCTGTTTACAGCTTTTATCTAAAACAAGGTGTTTGGTTCCACTTGAACAAAATGTTTTATGTTTTATTTTCGGGGTTTGGTTTAGTAGCACTGAATATGTAAAGCAAAGATTGTGAGAAACAGAGAGAAGCAAACAGTCGGGGAGCCCCCACACCCATAGCTTTTTTTTATTGGGAAGTCTATTTAGCCACATCCCAA
>NW_015223867.1:0-932 GCF_001447785.1 Gekko japonicus | reverse complement strand
TGTAATATCACAAATGGCCCAGAGGGTTACCCTTAGTTTTGAAGACTGCAGCTTCCTAACAGAATGGCTGGCATGAGTAAAGAATCAGATTCTGATTACAGTCAACACAGTATAGTACAATAAGAGAGGTGTTATTGTATAATAATGTTTGCACAGCTTATCAATGGAGAACATATACATTACAATGAAATGTAGGAATAAAATATACCTGAAGAAAAACATGACTGTAGAGGGATCGTACAGTTCATACATCTTGTTGAAGTCTGGTACTTCTGTGATATCCACAAGGTAAATAACAGCAAAATTTTTCACCTATTAAGAAAAATATTTAGAGCAGAGTATGGTAACTAAGCATTCACGGTCAAGCATTGTAAGCTTACAAAGAAATATGAACACAGCATTTAACTTCAAAAAAGAAGCAATATGTTAACATAGGGTCCATGTTCTAGACCATGACATCCAGAATGAAACTTTATCCAGTGTGATTATATAGTGTTTGTTGCCACATCATAAAAGGTCTATTTCTATTTCTCCCAATGGTTATCAGCATTTAATTTTCAACACTGTGCAACCTTTTTAAGTAGTCCCAAGATGGCAAAGGGCTACCAAGTTAGACTCCCTTCCTCTCTATGTTGACATCATGCCCAGCCACCCTTGTTAAAGGCTTCAGACTGGACAGCTAGATTTCTTCAGTAACATGATGGAAGCAGGTGCAACCAATTAGGTAAGCCACCTGTTCATCCCTTACATTACCCTTTTCTGCATGATGCTACAACTTTGCACAACTCCGCAACAGCAAATATTTCTACTAGAGTGCTCGTTCTGCTGAACAAGCTTTGTGTTGCAATGGCCTATACTATATGTACAGTGCAACAGATCGTATTACAACAGCAAAGATCAGTGCAACCTTGGGACATAATTTGTCAAAAATA
>NW_015223866.1:0-932 GCF_001447785.1 Gekko japonicus | reverse complement strand
CACTTTCCTGGGAGTCCTATTTAATAAAATAGTAGACCAGCTTAAGTTTGCTCCCTAACTCCTTCTGGGAAAGGCAAACCCTTGTGACAGACTTCAGTCCCACTCATTTCAATATTATTTATGTGACTAATTTATACTGCCTTGTCTGTGTTTTATTGCTATGCCAACGGTTTTAAGTTTGGGGCTTTCAAAAAAAATCCCACTTTTCTTTTATTAGGAGAAGAGCGATTGCTTCAGCCTTCTATGTCGGTGATTCCTCTTGGAATTCGTGTTGCTTCGCCAGCCGAAAGCAACAGCAGTGGGCACGAGGAGGAAGCGCCCCCAGATGCTGTGTAGCACGCGACGCATCCCAGCGAGAAGATCTCCTTCAGAAGAGGCATTCCGTATCCGCCCTGCCGCCCAGGAGAGCAACTCGACCCGCCCCTCTTGTCACTCATCGCCTATTGGCACGCCCACCCAGCGTCTCCAGTACCGGCGAAGGCTCGTTTCTTTTCTACCGTTGGCTGCTACTCCTTTTTTTGTATTAAGTGCTCGCGCAGGGGGGCAATTTGCATATTTCCCAAGCGGAGGCCCCTCCCGCGCCAATGCAAAGCGGCCTCATTAGCATAAACACCTCGTCGTCTTGCACGGAGCCGCGGCGGGGCTCGTCGGAGCGCAGCCGTCCCCATATTGCGGTGCGGCCGTAGGAGGCGAAAGCGAGGAGGCATCTTCCCGGGGAGCCGAGAGTCGGCGAGCGCTGGAATGAGCGAAGGCTTCACTTCCTAGAGGACTCGGGCTTCAGGCGCGCCGGGGAGCTTGGCGGCCGCGATGGCAGAGGCAGACCCAGCGGGGCACGTTCTTACCTGCTCGCGGCGCTGATTGGCGAGGAGCTGCCGCCTTTCCATGGAGCAGGCGGGCAGGAAGGGAAGCGGCCGCCGCTGCTGCTGCTGCTG
>NW_015223865.1:0-932 GCF_001447785.1 Gekko japonicus | reverse complement strand
AACGCTATCTAGAGTACTTTCATGTCCCCAGAGACGAAAATGTGTCTCCATGGCCTCAAGTGCAAGACATCAGGTGTCGAGAAAGCCAAATGCTGGACATTCCTGTGTGTACTTCGAATTGCCCGTTGAGGCCACAGTGGCTTTCGCAAAGCACAGTGCGGGATTGCTGTACAGAAGAAACTGCACAGTTCCCGGGAATCCCTTGCATCACGTGCAACATTGCGACAGCTGTTCTTTTTTAAAAAACCGTGTCCGCGACATGTTCAAGTACCATCACTTTTACCAGCTTCGCCCAATCCAGTGTTCAGAAATTTCCTATTGCATAACTAAATTGGTATGTGGAATCACTATAGTGTTTTTCTTGGGTTGCTGAGTTATTCTGTTAGATAAATATCCCCTGACCACAAAGAGGGAGCTCGTTAAGAGGAAGGGGGGAAAAGTTCCTTATTCCTTATAAGGCATTGCCGGGCTACTTGAGCGCTGCAAATGGGTGGCTGCACTCTTATTGTTCAGTCTATTTCATGCAGGCAACGGAGTCATAGCACTACCAGGAAATTGCTGGCAGCTCACGGCAAAACAAGAACAGCGTTTCGAAAAGCAGATTCTCCAGCTAGCCATCAAGGACGTGGCCATGGGAAAGTCAGGTTCGTAAAATGCTTAGATGAAGCTTGCATTTTGTGTTCCCTCTAAGCGGATCTCTGCTAAGACCATTCCCTGTGCTTTCCTACTTGCTATAGATCTTAATGGTTATCAGCATGAAGTATCCTGGAAAGAGTTTCTTGGAAGCAGGGAAACCCGTATAGGGTGTAAATTTGTAGCTGTGTTTTGTACACAATGTTATTTGAACTTAAAGACAGAATGTTGTTCAAAAACCTGATCAGCAGGATGCTTGCAAGATCATTGCCGTGAGAGTCGTGTAGCTTTAAAACCTT
>NW_015223864.1:0-932 GCF_001447785.1 Gekko japonicus | reverse complement strand
TATGTTCTTATGTTATGTTCTTAATGCAGGTCACAGTGGTTGAACTTATTGTGTAACAATGGATGAAGGAGCATATTTATGGTTGGACTCTTCATTGCCTTCTGTGTGACAAAGGTATTTCCAGTCATGCAAAAAAAATCCAGGTCCCCCCTCCGTTTCCCTCTCACACTGCAGACCCCTGTACTGCACTCCTATGTTGTTCTTGAGGCCCCACCAGCACCCATGAGCCACATTCCAGGGAGCATCAAAAGCTCGAGCTCCAGATCACTGTGCTTAGGACACAACACATAAATTCATAAATGAGATAAGGCTGGATTAAAAAAAAAGTAAGAGCCTCTTGGGCCTGCTGCAATCAGTGTATAATAAATTTCTACAAAACGTTAATTCTGTTATATAATCACAGACAGTTGCTTAATATAAGTAGCTAAGTAGTTCCAATGCATTCATTGGGGCTAGTGAAAGGGGATTAAAAGCAAGTTTTTAGTTGTTATAGTGTTTGGTAATTTCTTAAAAAAATGTTGTTTCAGGAGTTGCCTGCTGAGAAGCTCTGTATAACTCTAAAGAAGTTGTTCCAAGAACAGGTATTGCCTTATTCTTGTGTATTTAGTAATAGGAATAGTATTATGTGGCATCAGAAAATATTGATTGCTGAGTATATTTGACAGGTTCAGTGATTCTTTGGAAACCTGGGAGCCTTCACCTGCTTGCACAGCTCCATGTACTGGGACTTTCTCCACACTGTTCACTGGAATGGATGCTATTGCTAGCGTTCACAGACCAATAAGGAGAATACTGGCCCTTGAATTGTGCTAATAGCTTGCTTAATTGTAATGTTAGAAACTGCATTTCTTTGAGCCTTTGATGTGTCGTATTCTCTCTATTTATAAGCCTCACAGAAAAGAATAGTACTTCTGCAGTGGCAGATATGTTGC
>NW_015223863.1:0-932 GCF_001447785.1 Gekko japonicus | reverse complement strand
CTTCACCCACCAAAGTTCTTCTACTCAGCTATTTAAAGATACAGGAACTTCTGGTGCTTTGCTCTAGCAGGATGAATTGCATAGTAAACATCTAGTTTCAGAAAATCTATGACAGTCTAATCGAAATATATATGGATGTTTGCTGAAGTGTACGGCACTGTGCCTTGGAGCTTTCAGTGGCCTGCTCTTTTCCAGCTCTTCAGTCAACGGGGTACCATCTGTGGGTACCAGCTCTTCAATAAACAGGTACCATCTGGAGAAGAGCAAGTGCCTAGATACTTCATGGTGGGAAACTGGGAATGATTTGGCTTGCTTTGAATGGCATAATTGACGGAGTAATGGTGACTTGGTGTGTGGTGGCATGGTGCAAAAAGAATTGTCCTCAGAGTACTTTGCATGCTGCACCTGTTGTGCCCAGAAGGAGCGAGATGGTGGCCACCATTTATTGAAATGGCTTCTGTGACCAGGTTTTCTAGTTATTGCATATTTGTTGAGTTAGAGATCTTTCCTGAATGTTTGTGGGTATTACTTAATATTGTATTTGATCAGTTTGCTTACAACTTAATATTGTATTTGATAAGTTTGCTTACAGAAAACTGTTTTAGCATTCCGGTAAGTGTCGTCCTTTTTGTGTGTTTCAGCTTTTAGAACAGTGATGACACAGAACTGACCATCTGATCACAGTGAGTACTCCCTGAGTAACTGGCATTTGGATAATTTTTGTGTACATGATATTAGACCACAGAAAAATAAACGGCACCAGAGAAAGTTAAAGGGGCACTGAAGCAAGTGCAAATTAGTATAAGTCCTGTTAATTTCAATAGGATTTAGGGGTGGTTATGGTTTTTTCCTATTGTGTATGTGATCTATCATCTGGATGTAGGGACAGATTACTCATAGGGGTTGATCCAGTGAGTATGTTTAAGGGTATC
>NW_015223862.1:0-932 GCF_001447785.1 Gekko japonicus | reverse complement strand
AAAAGTTTGAATTGGCTAGTTTGTTGGGATGAAAACGTGCTCAAACAGTACAATAAGAGGAATGCACACTGAATCTCAAATGCAAAATGAAAAAAAAGAAGATGCTTCTGAAAAGAGGTAGAAATACAAAGGAGAGGGAGTTTGGCATGGGTTCCCCCCCCTTTCTTTTTTTTACGGTTTCTGCACCCATCAACCCATAAACACATTAGACAAGGCAAATATGATTAAAGGCAGCTGGCAGCAAGTTCCCCGAATAAACATAAAACATCAAATAAGTTCCAAAGCTCTTATCTTCTCCACTTCTAAATCATGGCTTAAAAGCCTAGGAAAAATATCCCAAGGCTCAATAGCCAAGCGTTGTTATGAAAAGCGGAGAACAGGAAAGAGAAGTATATCCCACACAAGAGGTGCATGTCGGGCATATATCTGAAAGAATGGCTACCCTTTTTCCAATGGTTGCCTTTTGTTGGTGATAAATTGTTAAAGAATTGTTTTTCGCTCCGTTTCGCTGGAAAGTTCAAGGTAGCCTTTCTGGACCCCTTTGTCCTTTGGAAGATAAAAGAACTGAAGATGTACAGGGGTCTTTGTGATAATAATCTCACTTTTAAAAAACATTTACAAATGAAATATACGGACCAAGGCGGTATTATAGGAATACTGTTGAACTACAAGACCTGCTGTACACTACTTCTAAAAACTGTTCAGACAACTCTAAATTTAATATGGCAGAGTTATTAGATTATAGGGCTGTGTACTGGGATAGATCTCATCCAAAAAAATACCAGAGGGGGGATATTGTATTGGTATCTTGTGGGTATATGTCATGCTCGGCCTGTTTGACCAACTGTATCTGTTGTATTACCACCTTAATGACTACTGAAACCGTTATACTCTCACCATGACTGTTGTAACCTTTCTTCCCTCTCTCCCCA
>NW_015223861.1:0-932 GCF_001447785.1 Gekko japonicus | reverse complement strand
TGTGATCCTTTGGGGGTTTTGATATATAACTAGACTTCGTAGGTGTGACCCACGTCTACCCAAAAATGCTTGGAAGTTCTCAGATCAAATTACTATGAAACATAATTTCATTCCAAAATTGACAGGGTGGTCATGAGCATAAATGTTAAAGCTAAGAGACTGCACATGCTACAAGTAATTATAACTGACATTTATAGGGTTCAGTATATTTTTTAAAGCAGCTTGTATCTACTAAAGCTTAGGGTAAATAAGTCAAAATTCTGTTGATTCTCCTTTCAAAAATGTAGGAATAATGTTGATAATGTGGTCTGATGTTCTGTGTGGTAGGATAGGGCAGATCCAATTACACAACACAGACTTGAGTTGAATAAGGAAAGCCCTGCGTTCCAGGCAAAGGATGTCACTTTTGGGAAACTGATCTCATGAGCAATGGCATACACTTGTGTTCAGAAGATCTAGGATACATTGAAAATTAAACGTGATGTGTCCTGCAGGCTCTGCTCTCCTAGCTTGTACATGGAAGCTGCTGAGAAAGGCATCAGGCAGTGTGTATGCATAAAGGAGGTGAGGAAACATGACTGTAGTGTAAATTTCCCTTCCTATATTAATGAGTCAAGATTAGTTCTTAAGACACCAAACAACACCTTTTTGTAACATATGTCTCCCATTTGGCACACTTTAAAATCCTCCAGGGTATAAACTATCTTCTAGATAGCATTTAATAACAGATTTATTGTGGTATAAACATTTGCAGACTAGAATCCACACCAGTAGAAGCATGAAGTGTGTTCTTGTTTGGCCGATATTTTTACACAGTATAAAGGGGAAAAATAAACTGTGAGGTCAAAAGGCAGCAACATATAGGATGTACAGTCTATAACATTCTCCCTCTGAGAGGAGGATATCTTGCTGGGTTTTTCCCACCCTATCCT
>NW_015223860.1:0-932 GCF_001447785.1 Gekko japonicus | reverse complement strand
TGATTTCTTCTCTGTTCACTTTGCCCCTGGTGAACAGCAGCTGATTGTGAGAACAGTCTCCACTGGAGAAAAAAACAACACCCAAGGTTTGGCTGCACTGAAGCCCTAGCTGCGGTGTTTCATCTGCGACCGCACGTTCCCACGTGCAAGTCACCACTGGATGCTGTATATGTCAGGCAAAGAGCAAGCACACATGAACTGGCCCTATTAGAGACCACGGGGAGAAGTAATTGGCAGCAGCTGTTTCAGGAAGGAGGGAAGGAGGAGATCCCAGTGGAAGTCGACAGGCTGACAGTGAGCCATTACAGACCTGAAAGAATCAGCACTTTCCAAATTCAAGAATACGGTTCAGTTTCAAAAACAGCAGCCATCAATGTTTCAGTGCTCTGCAGCGAAATGCTAAATGCCAAGACCTGTCTTTGTGCTTTAGCGATGGGCCCGGTTAATGACCATTTCCCTCCACCGCCGCTTTCCTTACTCTCCACAAAGTATCGTCCCTGCAGAACTAAATGAGCTCCCCGAAAGGGAGCCAGCTAACCAGTTGCGACATTTTAATCTGCCGCCAGAAAAGTCAACGCAACGCAGGCAGATGTTTTTAAGACCAACTATTTGCCCAAAGGACCCTTTGTGCACCGAAAACCAGCCCGGCAACCAACACCTTGTGATTAAAACAAGCACACAACGATACAAGAGGCAGAAGCCTCTGGGGCTCTGTTAATTATCTGAGGGTCGGACTCCGTAAGAGACTGTCATGCAAATTGAATAGCAGGCCCTGAATGCTGGAATCCCCAAGGCCCTGCCATTACAGCACTGTCATATTTCAAGTGACAGGTGATAACTATGAACAAGCCACATGCCAACCTCCTCAGTTATATTCACGAAGAGGAGGAGGAGGAGAAACAGGAAGAAGAGGAGGAGAAAGAGGAGGAGGA
>NW_015223859.1:0-932 GCF_001447785.1 Gekko japonicus | reverse complement strand
GTTCTGATTGCGGCCCCCGACTCTGAGACTGCCAAATGGCTGGGGATCATGCTCCAGTGCTTCAATGATGCCGGCCTGAAAGTGAAGCGAGAAAAGTGCCTGCTGGGTGTCCCAAGGGTAGATTTCCTGGGGTTCACCATAGACGCCCATGGCATCCACCCCACTGACAACAAGATCTGGGCCATCGTGTAAGTGCCCACACCCACATCCAATGCGGAATTCAAGGCCTTTCTCAGACTTTTGAACTTTTATCACTCCTTCCTTCCCCACAAGGCTGCCATGGCAGAACCCCTGCACCGCCTACTAGAAAAACATGCTCCTTGGGTCTGGGGTCCCAAACACTCTGCCGCTTTCCATGCAGTTAAGGACCTCTTGACTTCTAATGCAGTCCTGGCCCATTTTGACAAGTCTCTTCCTATGATCCTGGCTTGCAATGCTTTGCCGTATGGGGTTGGGGCGGTCTTGTGGCACAGGCTGGCCAATGGTTGGGAGGTTCCAATTGCATACAACTCGTGAACTCTCTCCCTGGCTGAGTGCAACTATGTGCAAATAGACAAGGAGGGCCTAGCAATCATGGCAGGGGTGAAATGTTTCATGATTACCTCTACGGCTGGCCCTTCACTGTGGTCACGGATCACAAACCCTTCCTGGGTCTGCTCACCCCGGACCATCAGACCCCACAGATGCTCTCTCCCCTGTGCTTCACTGGTCAAGTTTCCTGGTGGGGTACCATTATCTGCTAGTCCATCGCCCAGGCAAAGTGATGGGCCACGCCAACACCCTCAGCCATCTTCCACTCCCCTCCTGTGACCCGGACCCAGCACCAGATCACCATATCGCCCTGCTGGAAGACCTTCCCAACCAACCTGTCCAGGTATCCGAGGTGTCTCACCACACCACCTGTGACCGTGTCCTCTCCTGGGTCCTGGACT
>NW_015223858.1:0-932 GCF_001447785.1 Gekko japonicus | reverse complement strand
AACTCTGTGATTCTATGATTCTATGAATCAGGAATTTCACTGTTTCCCCCTTGCTTTTGAGAAATTAACAACATGATTGTAACTTGGGCTTCGCATGTGTGGAATTAACACTTATAGCTTCGATAATCTGCAATTTTATGTTACGTTTTGGCCCAGGAAATTCTAACATCACTCTCAGTTTTATTTTATTTTTTCTATTGTTTATTTATCTATCACTGCTTGAGCAGTTATTTCTGGTACACTGTAACACCTTTTTGGCCATGTACAATACATTGTACCTACCTAGTGTGGATAATTTCATATGGAGATTATATTGGACCTCACTTCAGGGTCACTTAATAATATGTTGGTGGACAAAAGGTACAGGACAAACTAAGGAAACTAATTCCTTAATAGTTTCTTTGGTTTGTCCAGAGATGTAGGGAATTTACTGCCAAAGGAGGTAGCAATGGCCATTTCTTTTCAGGGAAATTCATACTGGAGGGATCTAGCAACAGCTTTTCAATTCCAATAACAAAGTGCAGCTGCCTTGTTTCAGAGGCAGGAGAGACCACTGGATGCCAGTTTCTGTGGGGCAGGCAGTGGGTGAAGGTGATCATCCAGCTTGTAGGCATCTATCAGAAGCAGGATAGTGGGACTTTGGTCTGATCCAGCAGGCCTCTTAAGTTCTTGATGTTTTTGATTGTTCTTCACACATAAAAGGAATGTTAAGAGTGTGCATGAGCTTTCTGGAGAATGTATTGTTTGCATTTGCTTTATGTGATCTGAAGCAAGAGCTGATTTAATGGTCATCATGTATGGAAACTTCAGATACCCAGAAAAATGTTTCTAGAATAACTGCATCGTTTAGCAAGAACTGCGGTTGCTGCTCCTTGGATTCTTTCAATTATATTTGCCAGGTTCTGTTTCACACTTCCACCCTCTACAAAAAC
>NW_015223857.1:0-932 GCF_001447785.1 Gekko japonicus | reverse complement strand
TGGGGAAGAAAAACTACCTTATCGGTCATTTCAAAGGTTACAGACCTGGAGGGGGGAAATGAATCAAGGGAACATCAGTTACTTTCTTGCATGCATGAATTTTTATTTTTTAAAAAAATTAAAATTAAAAAAGCAATCTGTGTATTTCCAAAGAACTGCAAAACAAATTATTTCCTGTGCTTATAAGGTCATCACTGCAGGAGGAGGTAATCCTGAAGATTAATATCATTTTTTAAAAAAGGAAAATAAAATCAGAGACTACGGATAAAAGCAAATAAAATTCCAATCACTTAAAAGCACCTGAAAGAGATAGGCAGGAGTACGGTAGTGAAACAGCAAAGGAGAAAAAAATACATTCTTTTTAATTAACTTCTGTATCGCTCTCCTCCTGCAAAGGGCTTTGAGTGGTTTACATATTTCTCCATCCAAATAATGCTCAGAGACAGATCTGCTGAGCTTTAGGCATTAGAAGTGCCAAACGGGTCTGTGGCTCCATGGCAGAACATGCTTTCCAAGCCGAAGGTCCCAAGTTCAAATCCTGCTGACTCTAGTCAGTGGGTTTCAGCAAGGTGAGCTCCTGCCAATGTGAACAGAAAATATTAATGAGCTAGATAAGACTTCTGATTTCATATAACGGGACTATGTGTTAGTCTTGTCCCTTTACTACCGTAGTTATGCGTACAGAAATTCGTCACACGGTGCCGAACTAAGTGGCGTGACACCGTTCAAAGTCCACTGAAGGCTTAGAAGGGAGTAACACTGTTCAGGACTGTACTTGTCAGTATTCGAAGTGGGAGATTTCTGGCTTCGTACTCTTTTATTTTTTTTTTAATCAAGTTCTATCAATATGTCTGATTCTCAATGTGTCCAGATCTGGGGACACTTAAATCTGGAGATTAGAGCCACAAGCAGATAAGACAGATAGAATCAGA
>NW_015223856.1:0-932 GCF_001447785.1 Gekko japonicus | reverse complement strand
CCAGGCTAGCCCGATCTCATCAGATCCTGAAAACAAAACAGGGTCAGCTACGGTCTGTACTCGGATGGGAGGTCACCAAGGAAGTCCACAGGGTCGCCATAAGTCAGCAGTGACCTGACGGCCCTTTCCACCATCATCATGCATCACACAGACTAAGCCACTTCATTGACTGGCAGTTCCACCTCCAATGTGACCGTACATTCTTGACAACCGTGAGCCACCGCGAGCTACCCGCATTAAAACAAGGCACTTACGGAGACTGGAGCCATGCAGATGTGGTAGAGATCATAAGGGACAGTAGGATGGCAGTCGGAGATAGCATCAGGATTCATGCTGCGGGACGTGAGAAAGATAAATAATTTAAAATGCATTCACTTAAAAAAAAGAAGGATAAGGGTTGACTTGAGGGCTGTGAAATGGAATCGAATCAGCGGTACCCAGCTAAAAGCAAAAAATGTGCACCGAGAATGGCTACGGCCTCTGGGGACTAAACACTCATCCTATCTCTCCGGAGCGTGGGCCAACTGGGCAAAATCCCGCACCATGCGTGCACAAATCCATTTTCTGGTTCTTTTTCGGATGACGGTTGTTCAAGGGCAGTGTTTACATATATTATGCTAATATGAAGCAATCTATATTAAAATGAAGGGGAATCACAAACGGAGAGGGCCCTAATTAGCTTAGGGGGAGCCGGCGGGAGCTGGCTTTGGGAGCCAAGATTAAAGGAGGTAAATATGCGTGACGCGGTTAAAGAAGGATTCGGGGATCCGTGGAATTCATTCGAAGAGGGGAAATACACCATAAGAGATAAGGGATTTGCTGCGTTGGGTCCAACGGACACTGCTAGGGGCAAGAGGATATCATTAAGGCAAGGGGAGTTTGAGAGCTGAAAAGTACGGAGACTCACTTACTAGTGATTTCAGCTCTCATAC
>NW_015223855.1:0-932 GCF_001447785.1 Gekko japonicus | reverse complement strand
TTGCCAGTCCGAACTCGGCCATGAAGTAGCAATGTTTCAGTTCTGGAAGAATTTAGGTTCTGTTTTCACAGGGCCTCTGAGAGAGGTCCATGTGCAAGTACAGAACCTGCAGAAACACACTTGCAGTTTTGAAAAATGTTTAGCTGTCATGGCTACATTAAAAATTTGTTTCATGTGTCTATCTGATGCCTCAGAATCTAAATAAAAGCTGTAAGAGCTACTTACTCTTTCCTCCATAGATAGCATTCTCAGACCCAAAACACAACCCAGCCTTTACACAACAGTGTTTCTTGTTCAACACTGTGGTCATTGTCAGATTTTGCCAGGTGTGTTGCACAGTGCTCTGTTGTATCTTTCATGAGAAGCTGAAGGAGCAGGAAATTGTGTTTTGCTTGCCAGTTTCTAGACTGGTCCACTTTCTGTATGATATCGGCCCAAAGGAGCCAATCTGGTGGGCGTAGCTTTTTTTGTTTTAGTGTCATTTGAATTCAGCTAGAAAGATTTGCATTGTACATGATCCCTAGTCCGGTCATGCTGTGCCCTCCTTCAGTGGCTTGTGCGTGTGGAACAATTATTTTGGGATAACTGTCCTTACCTTCAGGGTGGGTTAGGCAACATAGGAAGAACTGCACTCCCATAATAGAACGCAGCTGGCTCTTAACCTGTTGTTGCACTTCATTGTCCCATGCTGTTTCTCAGAACTAACGTCGTTGTTGTATTTCCGCTGAATGTGAAAGTTCTATTTAACTGGAATGTCAATGTTCAGAAGCGGCATACTCCTGATTTCTTGATGCTGGGGACAAACTGAGGAGGGCTGTTACAATTTGCCCTGCTTATGGCTTTACAATAGGCATTTTGGCTCACCACTGTTGGAG
The DNA here is from genome assembly GCF_001447785.1 of Gekko japonicus. NCBI lineage: Eukaryota > Metazoa > Chordata > Lepidosauria > Squamata > Gekkonidae > Gekko > Gekko japonicus. The sequence continues at coordinate 57 of NW_015223855.1, read as the reverse complement.
GCTGTGAACTAGACAGACAAGATGCAGCAGACAGGTATGGTCAGCTGTAGTTTCAAG
>NW_015223854.1:0-932 GCF_001447785.1 Gekko japonicus | reverse complement strand
AGTGTGCTTTTTTAGTTGTTGGTTTTATCTGTTTATTCACTGTTTATCTTGTCCATGTCTTAGGGAAGACCACTTCTATATCCATCTCTCCCTCTCCCTGCCCAATGAGCAAGGAATCAATAGTGTATTAAACTCCAGAGTGTGTTTCCTGTAGGAAGTGAACTATTCCTCACTGTGTAATTCTTTGAATTTGTATTTAAAGGGAGCTGTTCTACCCAGGGGGGCAGGGCGGGCGTTTATCTCTAAGAAGATCATTTTAAGCTGTCGATACTTTCAAACCCTTCTAGGACAAATTTATAGGGAACAGTTCACGTTGCTGGGACATGACGAAGAAGACAAGGATTAGCAAAGGATTAGTCAACAAATTTAAGTAAGTATTCATTTGGACTAGCCAGCCAATGACATCTTTCCATCCATCCTGAGAACTCCATCCCAAGGAACCATTGCAACTCAATCAATGAAACTGAAAGGAAGAATCATTCCCCTGGGGAGCAGTCTTCCTATTTTCCATTGCCACGTTCAAGGCAGTGACAACATTACAGATTATCATCTTCTGATCCTTTGCTGGAAAGAAGATTGCTGCAGAACAATGCAAAAGGTCACTGGGATGGCACAAAATGATTAAGGGAAGTATTAAAGCCCCCCCCCCTCAAATGCAGATCGTTAGAATGACCCCCTGTCTAGACATGGACATTTGATGAAGTCATTGGCAATATCTCATCTGAATTAGTGCTTCATTATTGCTTTAATATAACTTTTAACTCAAATGCAAGATTAGGTTATTTCCAGATATGCCATCAAAAGAAAGGTGGAGTTGTCTTTAATTTGCATGCAAGTTATACGTATGTCAAATAATAAAGATCTTTTGGGGGTATACCATTTTTAGAGGAGGTTGTCATACACTCAGGGTCATTTTCCTTTTGAGTAAATAT
>NW_015223853.1:0-932 GCF_001447785.1 Gekko japonicus | reverse complement strand
CCATATTGGCCATGGGAGCATCCACCACTGGAATACGTAGGACTTATCTGCTGAAGCTGGGAAGGCATAGTACTTCTTAGCCAGAGCCACCTGAGACCTGGAGTGAATAGGCTCATCCTATTCATCCCTTTGTAATCAACCAAAGATCTTGAGCAAGGAGAAGATAGAGTCTGCTGCTAGAGCTGGGCATAACCTCCTCATCACTCTCTGAGTCAGGCTCTCCTTCCTCTTGATGTAGAAGATCTGCCACAGGGGTAGGTAGTTTCAGGACCCTTAGAGCAGGGGCAAATGATGAAAGACCTTGGTGGCAAAAGGCCTCTTAAGCTTGGGAGGAGGGCCGTGACCATCATCACTGATCTGACCTTCCTCCTTTTCGTACAAGTCAGAGAAAGTAGTGGAGAGAACAGGAGAATTATCCATATTTGGTGAATGGTCTACTTGTGAGTAACTGTCAAGGTCTACTTGTGAGTAACAGGCAAAGATCAACACTCGCTTTCTTGCAGGCTAGGTGAGGACTTTGGGTAGGTCCTGTACCCCTCTGACTCTAAAGGGTGGCTCCTTGTGCTGCTTAGTTTTACTGATTTGTCTCCAGGGGGGAAGGGGGAGCACATGTTTGCGGCTGTTGCCATCCCTTCTGCACACTGCCCCTGGGGGGAGTGGGTCGAGGCTCTCCTTCTCCAGTTCCATTGCACCCTCGCTCAACCCTACTGCAGGGGAGAAATGGTCATATTCTGGCAGGAAGAAGTCTGCCACTACTCTAGAACTCACCGCAGGCTTGTCCCTTACCCACTCCCTCACAGAGGAGGAGAGAGGAAAGGAGAATGATCTGAGAAGAGCTTGATGTCCTGGTTTAGGGCCCTTAGAGCTCAGCTGGGCATACAATACCTCCTGCAGCTCAGGGACGGAAGATCCTGCTGATGGCTCCATTGCCC
>NW_015223852.1:0-932 GCF_001447785.1 Gekko japonicus | reverse complement strand
ATCCCTAAAAGTGGAGGAACGTACTGAAGGGATAAAGGTTTCTCAGAAAATTCTGTTGCATACTGAGGAGGCAAGCTGCTGTTCCATGTAAACACAAAGAAGCTTGCCTTTCCAACTCTGCAACGGATATCTCAAAGAACGGCAGGATGATATAGAATCTGGCAGAGACAGTCAGGTTCTGGAGTGAGAAGCAGATATAGGTGCGTCATCCCACTTGATCGCTGTAAGAGAAGAAAACCCACCAAAGAACGAGAGTATACACATACTCGCTCAATACAACAAAGTTTGAGAACAACAGGTCTAGCTCTGAATGCAGCTTTCTGCCTTCCTTCCTCACTACGCAACTAATTTTTGCACAAAACTCTGAGGTCAGCTTCTGAATCTATGCAATGATGTCACAATCGTTCTGTACCCAGCCCATTTACAGACCCCACTTAAAAATCATACGCAGTACAAGGAAACAGTGATTGGTGGGGATGTTGTGGAAGGTTTTGGAAGTGAGACAGATGGTCCCAGTTCTCAACAAAGAATAAAGCCACAATGAACCATGTCGAATGCCTTCTCATTTCCATTTTCAGGTAGGAAGTGATGTGTTACAGGGGGAGACGAGTGGGGTGATCTTTTCCTCAAAACACCCTCTTAATTGTGACAATATTCACTTTCAACATGGGCCCTACTTGTTGGCGATTTCTCTTTTCCTTCTAGTTACTGCTTCTTTCTTCTCACCACATTTACTAACATGGGCAAACCATTAAACTGGGGATGATGAAATGACCAGTAAAGTGTCACAGGATGAGCAACCAATCAGATTTTACTGTTTTATTATGTCATTCAAGCAAACGTCAACTGAGGATGAGGGCAGTGCTTTCTAGATCAGTCCATAAAGTGAGCTCTCCTAATCCTGGATCACATAGTGAACACAAGGGCTTCAG
>NW_015223851.1:0-932 GCF_001447785.1 Gekko japonicus | reverse complement strand
CTGCAGGAAATGACCCCTGGTCTTAGCCACTGAGCCACCGCAGCCCTAATGGAACCTAAGCCTTTTTTAAAAACAAAAAAACAAAATCAGATGAGTGAGATTTCTCGGAGGGATTAATGCTCCGGTCTCTGCCCCTGGAAAGGAGGCCTCACCCTTCACTGCCATTTGCCAATTGTGCGCAAAGGTTTCATGTTCCCAAAGTTCAAATTTAAAAAGCCCCAAAGATAGAACACTGGCAGCGGGCGACGCAAAAGGGCAGGAAGCGGGCGGCGCCCTCCCTCTCCATCCCCTTCTTTTCCTATCACTGTCTTTGCCAGCCCGAGCCCATCAAGGACAGGCTGATGAGAGAGAGCACCGCGGAGCTAATATAAAAACCCTGGAGGCATTGCGGAGAATGGCGAAGAATGACTGCAGCAGTAACACGGGAGGAAATTGCAGATAAGTGAGGGGAAAGTGTCCGCCGAGATGAGGGGGAGAAGGCCTGAGCCGACAGAAAACAAACGGAGGTGTCAGGGTGGAATCAATAGCGATTGAAGGATCTGGGAAAGAAGGAGATGGGATTCATTAGAGAGGGGGACAAAACAGACATTAAGTAGGCTAGCTGGCGGATGGCGTCGCAGCGGAGGCACCCCAACGCTCGCAGTGGGAAGGAGAACGGAGCGGCAGCAGAAATCTACCATTGGGCCATTGCAAGAGATGTCTAGCATGTAGGTATTGCATTAGTTACACCCTGCGTCTCCCTTGCGGCTCCCGATGGCTTGCGATTCCAAAAATTTAAAAAGGTACAAAATGCAACGAAACCCAAACCCTCCCTCTGCAGCCAAACCCGTTAACATTCTGAGGAGGTAAAACAGACCTTGTTTTTCGCCCAGTCCAGTTGCAGCCGATTTATGGCGATCCCATTAGGGCTTTCAAGGCAAGAGAGGTTCAGA
>NW_015223850.1:0-933 GCF_001447785.1 Gekko japonicus | reverse complement strand
TTCTCAACCATCTCCTTGTTTTAAAAATCACTTTAATACACACCTCTCAAATGGAAAGTGTATCCATTATTAAATTGGCAAGAACAAACTGATAATATGAATCGCATTTATCCTTGATCTCAGCCAGAAGGCCAAGAAGCAATCCGTCCTCATTTTAATAGGCCACTGCTGAAGTGCACACCCTTCAAACCTGAATAGCTAAGCATTAAAACATTGGACATTCTTGCTTTCATGACTATTCTAGGGAGATCATTTCCAAGTTGAGGAAAGAAAATTACTCTGAGATCCATTAGAGTACTTCAAAGTACACGTTTGCTATTTATGAAACTTTAAAAGCCTGATAAGGAAGACATTAAAGGAGACTAATGAAAAAAATACAGTTACCTCATTCTGCCATGGAATAGAGACACAGCCTGTGGAAAACTTGGAATAAAAGTCATCATCTGTTTGGTCCAGGTTCACTCCCTTGACAGTTGAAAATTGTTCAATGTCCAAGACGTCTTTGCAGTAGACTGCCCTAGGCTGCACCAGCAAAGAAAAGAAAGGATACGTAGAAGAGTCTGAATACGCGGTATGAGTGACATGTGTGAATGCTTAACAGTAACATTGCATTCCATTAAGGCTTTGCTATGCATGTTTGCCATGGGTGTGGTTACAATAAAAAAATATTTCTCTGTTCATCAGTATAATGGATGAAATTGTTAATCGAAGGTTTAATCGTGACTCTAATTAGATTTCAGACAAAGCTGCCTCCTTTGAGACAGTGTTCAGTGGTATGTAGTCAACATATTTACATCTCTTGATTCACACAGTTCCCATTTGGAATGAGTTTCCTAACCAATGTTTTGTCTGTTTTTATTCCGCACAAAGAGTTGCATCAGACAGTCTTGGGCCCGAGGTTATCTAATGAATGTGTTTGCTTGAAATAAAAAA
>NW_015223849.1:0-932 GCF_001447785.1 Gekko japonicus | reverse complement strand
AAAAAAAAAGTCCCTATGTCCCCTTTCCAAAGAGTTAATTTAGCTTCCTTCGCTGATTTCCCCCGTATCCAGATCACATTTGGAGACAGCACTTTTACTTACGGATTCTTAAGAATCCCCTTCTCTCCAAGTTCACTCATACATAGATTCCAAATTGCTCAACTTTACGGGCTATCTGAATAACGAAACGAAGAGAACTGGAACGGAGGTGCACATGACCATTTTGCTGCTTATTCTCAGCCGACTCAGACTCTGGAGACAAGGCATTTGTCTCCCTCATTCTCCTCCTATTCCCTTCCATTGCATAGTCTCTCTCTCTCTCTCTCCATGTTACCCCCAGCACACCACCCATTTCATTACTGCTATCTTCTCTCTAACCGTAAACCACGCACATTTTAGAACAATCGCGGTCAGATACTCACATGGCTGGTTGGCAAGAAGGTTTATTCGGGATCTCAGCAGCTGGAGGTCTCCTCTCCGCCCGTTTTTGATTGTCGCTCTCCCTCTCCGTCGCTCCCGCAGCAGAGCGATCAAAAGCTGCAGCGCCGGTCACTTTGCAAAAGGGAACAAACACGGGAGGGTTTGTATTACTCCAGGTTCGTGTGTGTAGCCTATAAATAGCGAACTTTTTGATGGAATCAGCTAACAAATGAGAGGAGAAGGCGTAATTTTGCGCAGGGAGCCCCCCTTTCTCTTTGGGAGATTAAAAGCCCCCAGGCAGTTGCCAGGGCTGAAAGTTCTGGGTGGATTATTGCAAAGGAAATGGGCTTGACACTGATCGCGCGTGTGTTTATTTGGGGTTGTTAGGGGCTCCTTTTTGTCTTAACTGAACGCATACGTTGCCTTTGCTTAGCTGTACTCTCTCGTCACGGGGAGAAAGACTGACAGTGCTGCGTACCGCGGAGGGTCTAAGCAGTCTGTGCAAAAGTTGT
>NW_015223848.1:0-933 GCF_001447785.1 Gekko japonicus | reverse complement strand
ACTTTGCCCATATTTTGGCTTGCCAGTTATAATCCACGAAGTCTTGTGACTGTCCCGTACTCTAAATGTAAAGGAGGTAGAAAAAGTCCTTCTCAAGAAGAGTGGAAGGGTTACAGAATTACTCTTGGTCAGAACCAACCAGGTACCTTAGGCATCAATGAGGGAATATGTGGTAAACTGTTCCCTCTTTGTTGTGGTAGTAAAGGTGTCTACATCAAAGCAGGTGATCTTAATCTGCTTTTGGTCTACTTAAAAACTCAACAGGCATATTGTAGTAAATATTTTAAGTGTCTCTGTTTCCCACTTTCCTCCTTGACTGTAACCCAAAGCAGCTTTTCAAATGATTCTTCCCCCTTTATTGCACCAATAACTGCCTTGTGATGTACGTAAGGCTGACAGACCAGTCCAGGGACACTCAGCAAGCTTCCATGGCATAGCAGGGATTTAACTCAGTCATTCCACATCGTAGTCTGACAGTCCAACCTCCATAGCTATCCAGAGCACATGTAACACTTTGGGCAGTCTGGTCCATGATGTAGCATTTTGTACATTCAAGATAGAAAGTAATTATTTCAGTTATTATGTGAATAAATTGCTACGTTTGCCCCCTTACAGTAGGTGAACTGTGCACACTACTCCATCCATTATATAACAATGCAAGGTAATATTTTAGGTCTTCGGTATGATTTACTTACTTCACACCAGGATTACTTTCAGATGATCTCATCCAAATGGTTCTTGAAGCTCACAATATGGTTTTTGAAGTATTTTGGGTATTTTGAGTCCCAAGCATTTTTATTTAATTATAATTTAATTAGATCCCATCTTTATTAAGACAATGGGATTTAGACAAAACAAGTCAGCTATCAAGAGAAATGACCCAATTCATATTCTTTTCAAGTAACCAATCTCCATATCCCACAGAGTTCTTGC
>NW_015223847.1:0-933 GCF_001447785.1 Gekko japonicus | reverse complement strand
TAGGTTCTTGATCGTAGGTTTCAGGGTTAGGTTTGTTCTCCCTTTTTGTCACCAGGAAAGCTATGCCAGAGACCACGGGACTTGCGTTGACAAAAATCCATGCAGGCTGCAAGGCCTTCAAGTGAGACTGCACTAGCAGATAAGGTGGAAGGATCCAACCCAGTGTCCATATAAGAGCAGAGATCTGAAGGCAAGACTCAGGCAATAGTTTAATGGTTTCAAAGCCCAGAGATTCTTACTTTTAAAAAGATTTTCATCTGCAAAATCTTTTATAGCAACATTAGAAACTAGAGCAAGTGGATCAGTTTTAAAGTTCATTGCTATAGCTAGTCATATATTTTGTACCATTATGTTGTCACGTTTTATCTTACATTGGTTCAAATTGATTATATAAAAGTCAAGCAGAACTGAAACCGCTTCTGAAGTTTGCACATAAAACTGAAATATCACTTTCCATTTACAAATATTCACATTCCAACTCAGTATGCAAATCTGTTAAGTTTACTGAATGCAAGCTTTGTTTTATGTTTATTTCAGTTCCGCAGCCAAAGGCATTAAAATGTCCATTAATGTAAATGAGCCTATTATTCAACACAAATTCTTATGCTATATTAGTTTGGTATATCAGGGTTATTAGAAGTACTGGGTTGGCTAGACAGCTGAAGAATATAGCTCAAATTTCATATGCTAATGGAGTCCTTGTAACAAGCTCCACACGTACTTATTTCCAGACTTAAAAAGGATTCATGGAAAAAACTCTAATGGATTTTTACCAATAGGAAATTAATGTGTGGAACAAATGAATAGTTTATAAACAAGCCGGTTTCAGATAAGTACTGCCTTTTGCAGGTAGACCATTTCTTCTTACAAGATTCTCTCTTACATTTGATGGCAGGCATTATAACTCAAACCTAAAATAATTAATTAACAACA
>NW_015223846.1:0-933 GCF_001447785.1 Gekko japonicus | reverse complement strand
CTGTGCGACTGAACAACAACAATGATTGAGAACAAATGGATGATAATGTTTTGTGGTGTGATGTAGGGTTAGGGTCTCATACAAGGATCTGGCAGACCTGGGTTTGAATCTCCATGCTGCCATTGAAGCTGAATGGCCTTGGGCCTTTTCACTCTGCCTCTCAGCCTAACCTACCTCACATTTTTATTGTAAGGATAAAAGTGGTGGATGAAGTAAGTCACCCTGAGCAGGGTTCCCACTAAGCTGCACTACCATGCACAAGTGCAAGGATTTTTAGCCCCCAGTGTACAGCTTTTTGGCTAAGCACAGGGCCCCTTCTCCTCAGCAATAGCTGCTGCCTGCAGCCCCCTACTCCCCCCAATGTTCAGCTCTTTTCTAAGTTTCCAGTGGCCACCATATTAGGTTGGGCTTGGCTGAGGGGACCTACTCACTGTCTGTTGCCTCCCCCTCCTACTTCCTGGCTCCTCCCCTCCCTTTGGCCTGGGTTTGTGATGCTGCTGTTGCGCCATTGGACAGACAGCATAGTGCTGAAGCAAGAGCAGGGCAGCCTGGTCAGCAACATGGCTGCCCACACTGTGAGTTTCTCCAGCACCACTGCTGTCTAATCTCCCATGGCCTCCCCCCACCTCACCACCTTCCTAGCAGAGCCTGAGCCCCTGAGGGTGCTGCCGCAGCTAGCCAAGAACAAGGGGGCTGCCCATTGTGACTTTTCCTGGTGCAGAGAAGGAAGAACGCCCGGCATGGGCAGCTGCCGCTTCTTTCCGAGGTGTGGCTTGGGCGTGCTGCTGTGGGTGGTGGTCAAGCAATTGCAGCAGCTCTTAAGGGCGGGCTGGATTTCATGGTGGTTGACTTTGGGGCTGTTTTTCCTCGCTGGCCATTCCCTTGTGTGTGTCTCCTCCTGAGAGCAGGATTGGTTTGATCCAATCCCTGCTT
>NW_015223845.1:0-933 GCF_001447785.1 Gekko japonicus | reverse complement strand
AGTGTGCTATGGAAAAACCTGATGAGTTTGCACAACACAGACAAGCCACCTTCCCTTGACACGTCGGCAGCCGTCCTTTCAGGACTGATTCAGATTGGTCCATGCCATGCCCAGCAATTTTCCAGAGAACAATTCTGAAGCCTTTCAGGTCTGCACACACAAAAACACCGCAGGCATCCTTTGCCGAGGCCTGGCTATCCCCACAGGAAAAAGGTTCTCCCGCTGACTCACGTAATCTACAGTTACACCGTCCAGTCTAGACTTGTTAACGGCTTTCAACTATTCCATATGCCAAAAAGGTCTTGTTGGGAGCTTGGGTTTCCAGACCCTTTTCAAAACCAGGAGGTGAAAAGGTTGCTCTGCACTCCGATTTTGATCCAGTCAAAGATAGGGGCAGGTAAACAACGGAGCCGCTGGATGAGTCAGGTTCATAAATAATGACTTGGCTGAAATCCTTCTGTACGCTCGGGGCTTCACATCAGGGTGGTTTCTAATTCCACCAAGCACACCTCTTGGTACCATTGTGCCACGGCTGTGCGGGTACCAGGATATCCTTGCTGAGAAGGGAACACGCCTTCTGTCTTCTCAAAACCCTTAGCAGGAGACATCAACAGCTACTCATTTTAGCCTGCCTAGGAGTGCAAGGAAGTTTAAAGATCTTTAGATTGCTTAAGTCCCCTATAAACTACACTCCATCAACGGAGGGATGCTGGAAGTGGAAAGATAAAGATCATGCATTTCCCCCGACCTGCAGACACATTCGTTCAACTGCCCGTGGCCAAACAACACTGAGATTAGTGGGGAACGGTACAGGTATTTTGAAATGTTTTCAAAGCATGAGGCAACTTTATTCCCGTAAATGACCACCCCGACCTGTGTTCATACAGATTAGGATAAACCTAAGGCATTGAGTAGGAGCTGCGGTGGCTCAAG
>NW_015223844.1:0-933 GCF_001447785.1 Gekko japonicus | reverse complement strand
TGGTGAAGTGGCAGATATTTTCTGTTAAGCAGTGATCCCATGGATGCTCCTGGATACATAGCCAATCCCTAGGACAGAGGATCGATACGCTTTCCTAGCTGGAGGGAAAACTTTCACAAAAATTGACATAAGTGATGCATACCTCCAAATTTCCCTTGAGGATAGTTCAAAACCTTTTGTGACAATAAGTACTTCTAAGGTACTGTTTTCTTACAACCGGTTCCCTTTTGGGGTTTCTGTGGCTCCTGGGGCTTTTCAAAGAGCTGTGGGCAATCTGTTGCAAGGGATGCCACATGCCTGTATATACTTTGATGACATTCTGATCACAGGAAAAACTGAGGCAGAACACCTTAGAAGAGAAAGTAGGTCCTATAACTGAGGCACCACTATCAAAATCGGTGTCAGAACTGAGGTCCTTTGTGGGTTTACTAAATTATCATGGAAAATTCTTACCCAATCTGGCATCAGTACTGGCCTTATTTCACAAATTTCATGGAATGGAGTAAAGTTCTACTGGGATCGAGAATAAGAAACAGTTTTTATAGAAGCAAAGAAACTGTTGAAGTCATCCACTCTCCTGAGTCACTGATAGCCATAAAATTATTTTTATTTTATTTATTTACAATATTTAATTACATATAAATGTTCTATCCATTTGTGTGTGTCTGTGTGTGCCTGTGTGTTTTGTGGTGGTTCCCCATATGGAGTGGGAACAGTTCTAGCTTCTGAAATGCCTGATGGATCAGGGCACGCTATGCATCAGGATCTTTGGCTCTAGCAGAAAAAAACTCCTCACAATTAGAACGGCTAGCAATGGCATAGGAGTAAAGAAATTCCAATTTATCTCTACAACAAACATTTTACCATATGTTCAGATCATCATAAACCCATGCAGCATCTTTTTGGAGAGAACAAACCAATGCCACCTGTGGT
>NW_015223843.1:0-933 GCF_001447785.1 Gekko japonicus | reverse complement strand
AAATGCTTTAATTCAAGCCCTAGCTTCCAATGATAATTCGCCTAGTTCCGCTCTCAATTACAGAACAATCCGTAATTGAAAGGTTTCCCAATATCTTTATATATCATTAGCTGGAGAGACATCTATTTTAGCATTCTGACATTTAATGGGGCATCAGGCATCAAACTGCTGATGTCTGGGATGAAACCAAAGAGCAATAAACGAGAATTTAACTCAAATTATTTCACTTGAACATTAGGTAACTCAATATCAGGCAGTTCTTTATATTAGCTTTCTAGAAAACGGCTTTAAAAAAATTTAAAAATGCACTGCCTCTATAAAAATAGTAGACAATTTTGTCCTGATTATAATAGGAACTCAAAATTAAGGGGGATAATCTAATACGTTCTGAAAATTGCATCCATTTTGCTAAACAGCTTGGATTACATCAAGGCCAACGTAACATTTTGGAACAATTTCTTTGACATTCCAATGAATAAAAGTGAGCCCCCAGACAGATTGCGACATGGCAGAACTATTTTTGTCATCCAGCATTTAAACACTTTCCAAGCAGAAGGGGAGCATAATCCTAATACTGAGTGTTTTTCCATGTTTCCTGCCACGTCAAAGAGAGAAACTTGAAGAACCTAACACTTATGATACCATACTAGTTTCAGATCAGTCTTTAAGAGAAAGGAGAATTTAGGGAGAATGAAGATCAGGTGGTTGCGTATACACTGGTGATTAAGGATATGCCGAATGTGCTCTAAATTTGATATTCACTTTGAAAGTGCTGCATTCAAAACACTCGAGCAGGTTGCTGATAAAATAATAGCCTCATGAATGCTCGCATTGTTTCAAGGCTTCATAGCAATCCTCTATTCCCCTGACAGAAGCTGCCTTTCACCACAATTTTATCAAATGCCCAGGGTCTCAGGCAGAGAAGTGTCTTTC
>NW_015223842.1:0-933 GCF_001447785.1 Gekko japonicus | reverse complement strand
GTCAATGAATATGAGATTGTTTGGGGTGGGACAGGTCTGGATAAGGAGGAGACATTAAGAGCTAAGTGTGAGGAGGAAGGGGCAGGCAGTACAAATGAAAGTGAAACTTTTTGAGCAGAATACTCCAGAAATCTTGAGATCTTTGCGAGTGCATCCTCATGGACGTTTAAGCAAATACAAGAATACATACGCTATATAATGTTATTGTTAAGGATTACTTTTCTCCTTCCGATAAAGTACGGCTGGAACGTTGTCCAAATAATCATAACAACCTATTTAATTGGAGACGGTTCACCTTGCAAGGATTTCATAATTATCTATTTCAAGCGGTAAATAAGCAACCATTATTTTTTTTTTAAAAATAGAGACAAACATCACAACGGCCAAACACACAAGTCCATAACTCACAAATACATAAATGTGGGGGGTTGAATTACGTCATCAGTTTACATGCTTGAATGCTTCATACCATATTTGTCCTCCATGTTCCACCTTATGTTCTTAGAAAAATCTTTTGCAAACTTTAAAATACCAGTTTTTATCATCTATGAAAGGTTTTATGTCTCTATACTTTTTCTATTGTATTCTTCAGTTCATTTCAAAAAATACAACCATGTACGACCATGTAATTTCATACATACACAAGGATTTACATGGGTATCCAAATAGTAGGGGATTATCGCAACCATTAATTTTGTGATCTAACTAAAACTAACCTGAAAGGTTATTGTACGAAAATGGAACCTTCATCTGGGTTGCAAATATTAAGGCCAGCGAGAATGAGCCTGAAATATACTGGGTTCAGACGTGTTCAAGTGATCAGCTCATAGTTTAGTAGTGATTCAGCGAGAGAAAGAAGACTGAGAGACCCCTGGCCGAAGCTGGGTGTTTATGTCTGAAAAAGGTTATACCCAGGGGTCATTTCCTGCGGGA
>NW_015223841.1:0-933 GCF_001447785.1 Gekko japonicus | reverse complement strand
TTTTCACTACGGGGAAGAGAGACATCCTCTTCCAACAAATAGGCTTTGGTGCAGTTCATTTTGGCAGCACTGATTGCCTGTTTGGGGTTTGGAGACTAAATCTGGCATCCTGTTTGCCCCTCTACTTGGGCAGCTGATTAGAGGTGGCAGAGACGACTAACTTGCGCAAGAGAAGCCATAAATTAGAATCTCTGGCTTATATGGCAGAAATATATATATATATTTCCCATTCCTAGACATCAGCCTCACCTTTCTTTTTATTAATGTTTTAAAACTGAACAGAGGGAAGTGACAACACTTGTTGAACGACCGAAATAGATAATATAGTAATAAGAACATAACAAGTGGGTTGGAGAGAACAGTAACAATGTAAATAATCATAATAAACGGTATAGAAGGCAACAAAGTAAGAGTTTAAAAGTTAGATTACGTTCACTTTGATTATTGATTTGTTGATTGTAGAACCCAGTGACCACATGCAGAGCCGTAACTAGACATTGTGAAAGTTGGAATAAACTAGGGGTTAGAGAGACAACAATTTTATGTATGCTGGATTGTGAGGCTGGAAGTCGTTTTGTTGAGATGAACTCCAGGAATGGGAACAATTTTTCCATAACGCTGGATTGTCTGGGATAAAGTTCCGATTGTTGCAGATGATGTGTAATCTTTTCCATGATGAAATTATCTCAGACCTTGTTGTACCAGCAGGTATGTGTAGAGGCTAGATTAGATTTCCATGTGAAGCCAATCAATGTTTTAGCTGCTACCAATAGATTAGTGATTAAATCCCATCGAATCTTTGGTATACCTATTGCCAAATGTCTAGAAAGATTAAAATTGGAATTGTGTATCCTGTGATAAGCTGTATTTGAGAAAAGATGTCATGCCAAAAAGTTTCTATGTGCTTACATTGCCACCAGCAGTGTGCAAAAG
>NW_015223840.1:0-933 GCF_001447785.1 Gekko japonicus | reverse complement strand
GGGAAAATCTTGCCTCTGGGGGAGAGAAGTGAATGTGGCAATGATATGTACCCCTTCATCTAACTTGAAACCCTTCTGTTAGTTTTACTTAATTTGCTTTTTAGAGATTGTTGTGGCTCTTAACATCACACAGCATTTGCATTTGTTTCAGACTTTATTGAAGTCATGCATGCAATTAGATTCACACAACATTATAAACAGGTGCAAAGAGTAGGAGAGACCACTGTACAGTCCCAGATGTTTTGTAGTTTTCCTCCTGGCCATTGTGCGGGCTTGTATTCTCTTTAATATATGTTTATGTAGTCACCACTAAAGTGACCTAGAAAAGCTGTTTAGTAACTTATCCTTTTTCCTTCTACATGAAATATTTTTCTTGCTTTCATCACTACAGTTGAAAGTATTGCATATTACAACTTCTGTTTTGTCCGCAGATTCTAATAAGTATAGGCCTCATGTTTTATGTTGTCCACCGAGCTCAAGTGGAGCTGAATGCAGCCATTGTTGCATGTGAAATGGAAATGAAGACATCGCTTGTTCAAAGCAGTCATTCAAGCAACAGCAGTTCAACATTTTGCAACAAGAGGACGTTTGCATTTTCTGGAGGTGGAGTCAATATTGTATGATTTCTCTTCTGCCCTCCTCCCCTTTCCCAAAGTATTACATTAGGGTGTTGTGAACCTGAATAGCCTAACCTATTGCCTAGACCTAACTCTGAGCATCTCAGCAAGACTTAAATCCCAAACAGGTGAGAGATGTACTTTGGTACAAACCATGCTGGTGTTTTTTTAAAATTGCACAGCGGATGACTTTTTGCAGAGTATCAGTAGGTGGCTAAGTAACTGTAAATATCGACACAAGTCCGGCTGCACCTTTTTCATTATTCTATTTGTCATGGCCTGTAGTCTGCACTTTAGGTTCTATTTGAGTTTGCTT
>NW_015223839.1:0-933 GCF_001447785.1 Gekko japonicus | reverse complement strand
TGATCCTCACTACAGTCTATTAGGTGATCAAAGGGGACTCTCTGCTCCTTTTTTCCACCAGCAGAAAAGCTTGGTTGCATCAAATCCTTCATTTAGGTCTGAACTGAATATTCATCACTGTGATCTCACAACTGGTACTTGTGAATTTCAGCTGAAGATGTCTTTGGGAAAGGAAGAAGTGCAGTTATTAAAAGAGTAACTACACATGTCCACATGTTCCAGTTGCTAGGTAGCTTTGACCTTTACTAACAAGAGAAAACAATAATACCTCTGGTACATTTTGTGCTTTTTTATTTCATTAGCTACTGTATTCATATGCCAATCTTTCTTTCTTTTTGTTTGATGGAGGTTTTTTTTGGGAGTGAGACTTCAACAATACTTGCTAAACACATTTAAGGCAGAAATGCCTTCATGATTGTTAGAAGTTCAGCTTCATGTAAATGAGGGGGGAAAGGTTGGGAGTTTTGGGGGGGCAGAGTAATTTGCTGCAATTGTATTGTAATTGGCAGTCGTGAGGTGTGAAAGTGTGATTTAAAAGGAATAATCATTTGACAGTATTTAAATTAGATAATTGGGTTGTAGTTGAGTCTACGGGTTTTGGGAATTGTTCTGTAACTAGTTACAGGCTCCAATTTGGCTTACTGTAGTCTTACATTCCTTGTTCCTTGTATTGTACATGTTCCTTGTAGTGATTACTGGGTTAAAATATTTCACTGTTTACCGCTCTGCAAAATTTCTGTATTACAGATAGATATTTACCAGGAATTTGAAAGCAGACAGTAAAATGGTGGGGGGGTGTTTATGAACAAGCTAATGTAAAATTGGAAGGGCAAAGGAGGAATCTTGTCCCATGCTTCTTGGAGAAATTACAACATAATGTTGGTTCATACTATCCCCGTAGGATTACACCTAGGGTTGCCAGGTCCCTACCTG
>NW_015223838.1:0-933 GCF_001447785.1 Gekko japonicus | reverse complement strand
CATAATTTTGTAAACCTCTCTCATGTAACCCCTTAATCATCATTTCTCCAAGCCATGGAGCCTATCCTCTTTCTTCATAAGGAACGTTAATAAGGATAGATGAAGATAGGGAGTAGATATAAAAGGTAGCTCTGATGGTGGGCAGGAAGACAGAGGGAAGCAGGTAATTCTGAGGATATATGGGCTGCCAGGCGGATGGAAGAAGAAATAGTGTGGGCAGGAGGATACAAGTGTAAGTGAGGTGCCACCCACAAGGCCTTGCAGGTTGCCCACTGGACAAATGGGCTCAGCCTGGCCAGCACCATGAAGCTGAGCACAACCTGGCAGCTGGCACCAAGCAACATGGTCAGAGATTTCCCAGAAAGAGGGAAAAGGAAAAGCTGAAGACTAGGGTGCAAGTGAGCTAAGTTTGCTAGTGAGTGGGAAGGAGAGAAGGAAGAAGAAAAATGGGGGAGACAATGCAGGCTTTCTCAACCAGTCTACTGATCATGAATGAATAAATCCACAGAATGGAACAAGGAACAGATGAAGGGATTTCAAACCTAAAGACCCAAACGTGCAGAAAAGCTGAAATAAAAACCAGAGGATTAAAATAATAGGAACAACTGTAGCTTTAAGGGGAAAAAATGCCTACTGAGCACTGAATGGCCATTTTAGAGGTGGCTAGGCAACTGCAACAATTTTGCGGAGCCTTCCAAGCCCTGATTTCTGTAAAGCTGCACAATGGGCACCAGACCACCTTGTCCAGCAACTGGATTCAGTATGGTGCCACTGTAAGGTTGCCAGGCATGAGTTGCCAAGTAGGTAACATGTAACTGGCCCGGCAATCAGTGCAAGATCATAGGGTAGGGATATGGGGTGGTGGGGGGCTGGTCATTGGCAATAGCATGAGGTCACTTTTGCAAAACCCCAGAAGAAATGTCACACCTCTTT
>NW_015223837.1:0-933 GCF_001447785.1 Gekko japonicus | reverse complement strand
CAAGGGAGCCTTTACCTTTACTTTATTATACCTTTGGACGCCAAAGAGCTACAAAGGTTATTCTTTGGCTGCCTACACTTGTCAAGCAGGAGTAGTATCCAACATCTGAACTGGGATTTGGACTGCACTACTATGTCATCAGTACTCAGATCTGAGTATCACACTAGAGCATTCAAGGTACGTGTAGTTCAACTATGCCTCTACACACTACTTGGATTTTTCATCTCACGCCTGATCTTTCTTGCTCTGAGCAAATGTTAGGATAATTACTCTCAAAGAGCATTAGCCAATTGTTCAGAACACTTGGTTAAGAGTCACATTTTCTCTGAGGCCCAATTAGGGGGACATAAAGCAACATTTTTAAAGGCGAAACGCTGTTTTGCAGATCTTCTTATTTACTCAACCAAGCTCGGTTGCTCTGATTGCCTTTTGAATGGCCACCTGAACCACAGTAGAAATTACCCAGGTTTTTTTCCTGTCACATTCTGATTTAACAAACTTTCACATATATGCAACGTGCTCGTGATACTTTATTTACTCCTCAATAAGAGTTCTTAATAGCACAGTTAACAAAGTGAGGCCTCGTACCTCCGGCTGGCTGTCTAATTAAAACTAAGGGGTATTCATTTTCAGACAGTTCACTCATGTAATACATTGCATCACTCGCCTTAGGAGAGGCTTGAACAAAGCAGCTGCAATCACAAAAATCTAACACCTGTAATATGCAGATAGTCAGAACAGTTATAATTCTTCTTTTTATAATGGTGACAACCTCTGTGATGTTTAATGACTCCCTTGTAATGAAAGTTGCTTTGTTGGCTATAATGGTTAAGGTTTGACCAACATGACAGTCTGACTTTCAAAAACAAAACACTCCATTTTCAGGACTCAATTAAGTCTACTGAACGCCTATCTGCCTTTATATCCCATCTA
>NW_015223836.1:0-933 GCF_001447785.1 Gekko japonicus | reverse complement strand
TACATCTCCCCATACCTAGTCTGGCACTCAACCACTACCCCACGTTGGTGGCAACAAAAATGCTAAGCACTCTTTCACACCAGGGAACGAATAAAAAGAGGGGACATATAATTTGCTGGGAAGGAACCACTTATCACTATGTTGTAGATATTGCTTTGGGTTACATACATAATGCTGAAAAGAAAGAAAAAATACATTCTTACTTCTAGATTTCTTCCCCTCCCAGTGAGGTGCACATCTTTATTTTACAAATTTCAGTTCCAGTTAAAAAAAAAAAAGGAGAAAGGTACAGTCTCCTCATAGCCACCTGCCTCCTTTCACAACAAACAACAGCGATTCAGCAAGTTAATAACATTATGGGCTCAAGTGATTGCTTCAGATCGTAGCATCCACTCTATCATGTCTTTAAGGTTCTTCTTTGCTGTGGCTTTTTCCATTACATTGAATTGCCCTTCTACCAAGCATTGTTTGCAAATCTGTCTGAGAAATGGAATTCAGTTTACGGAATAAGCCCCTGAAGCGAGGACTTGTTTCGCTGATCTGTCTCTTGAAGCCCATGTAATGCTACTGGCTACAGTGCAAGATAGCCATATGCATCGGTGGGAGGAAAGCTCACAGGCAGCCAGAGGTGCTTTAGAAGTTTTCTCTCCACAGCTGACCACTTGGATGAGCAGACAAGCTGGTTTTCTATAGGAAGTGGCTGGCCCATTCTGCTGGGTGATCAGCTGCAGGAAAGTTTCAGAACTCTCACAGTGGCTGGCTGGGATTGCACCTTATCTATAGTACATTTACCAAGAGGTATGCTGGAGGCTGATTTGACAGTTGCTATTTTTGTTTGAACAGCATGGTAGCCACGATCTCCAGTGGATTTGCAGCTACCAGGGAGGCAGCACTCAAGGGAACTCCTGTGAGCAGCTTTTAAATGCAAGTCTG
>NW_015223835.1:0-933 GCF_001447785.1 Gekko japonicus | reverse complement strand
CCCATGTCATTAAGTGTAGATGATCTGTTACAGGTGCGTCTTACCCATGAAATCAGACACAAGAACATAGTAACATTTCACGAATGGTATGAAACGAGCAACCATCTCTGGCTTGTGGTAGAATTATGCACAGGTAAGAGGATGTTAAACCAATAGGTTGGGTATAATTCCACTGGGGTAGTCATGTTAGTCTGTCACAGCAAATTAAAAGTCCAGTGGTATGTTAAAGACGAAGGAAGTTTATTCCAGTTTAAGCTTTCGTGAGTCAGACCTCACTTCCTTTGCTGCATAGGCCTGCATAATCATTTTACAGATACCTTTATAACCAAAGTAACAAAAGGGGAGGCAAATGGAGGCATCCAACTCCTCATCTTCTCTCCCCCTTTTTGCACTTCTGTATATCAGAGGTAGTGAGGTTTCAATCCCAAAAGCTTATGTTGGAATAAACTTTGTTAGCATTTAATGTGCCACAATTTCTGCCCTAAATTTGAATGCTTGGATGCAAAGCACTGCTTGGGCTTGTGTGAGGGGCTTGTGTTAGCTGAGTACAATTCCTGACTCTGTTTTCCCCTCTTTAAACAGTTGATTGTCCTATAGCACAATTTTTTTTTATAAGCTCTCCTTAGGCTTCAAATAAATTTGCTATGTGGCATGAGGAACTCTTTATGAAAAACAAGTCTGCAGCTCACCTGGGTTTATTCTTTATAGTTCTTTGGATTCTGGCCAAAGTTATTATTTTTTTATTGACAATGAAGGCTGGAATCCAAAAGGCTATTTAAGGTGTAACCTAGACATTGGGTATGCAAGTCAGAATTTTTATTTTTTGACTTTGAAAAACTGCTTGTAAAGTTCCAGTTTCAAAAGATGCTATGCATCTTGCTGCTGGGTCTGTGTGTGTAACTGTGAATAGAAGAAGAGTAGGTTTTTATACCC
>NW_015223834.1:0-933 GCF_001447785.1 Gekko japonicus | reverse complement strand
TCGGTCTGCGGGCCCCATGTTGAGTTAGAGCCCTGGAAAACGCCCAGCATTGCCCATGGCTAGCACCGCCTATGTAAAGCCAAATTAGAACTCAGGGCCCTCCATGAAGAGGACGGTCACCTACAATTACCCCAGGTTCCCCTTTGAGTTAGTTTCTCGTCTGTTATCTCCTTGGCCGGAAGTTCCCCCTGACATTGTTTCCTTTGGAGGCCTCCTCCAAATTGTTCAGAAACCGTAGCAGGTAAGGGGGGAGACATCTGGACCTAGATACGTGGGGGGCCTTCCAAACAATCAGGGACAGGACAGGAGTATCGAGGAGTTCCCAAACCCGACTTATCTTCCACAAACAGGTAGAAGCCCTTGGGGTTGCGCTGGAGAATTTTGATGGCCGCTTCGGTCATCTCGACCAGAGTCGGGTCCGTGAGGTTGTCTCGAATGTGGTCGTACTTCATGTCGGAAGGCTCAAAGAGACCTGGTGGGTGGGGTGGGGACAACACTTGAGGAAGCTGAGAGGCAGAATGGGCCCAGCAGTATCAAAGGTTACAGTTTTTCCACATCAGATGGCAGGGTGGGATGATGGGAAGGTGTGGCTTCCATGTTTGAAGGGTCCCTGCAAAACCCCTCTCCCTGACGGGCGAGCTTTCCATGTGCGTGGAATTATTTTCCCGCCTTGGAGGAAGAAACAGGAAAATCACTCCCCGTCCATGGAAGCGGTACAGTCCTAGCATCTCATTCTCCCGCGGGCATCGCCTGTCCATTGACTGCATTCTGAGAAACTTTGTATGGTTGTCACGAGAGAAGGTGTGCATGTCTTTGCGAGAATGGCATATAGACAGACTGTGTAGTCCTGAATGACTAAGCCACGCTCTGGAAACAGACGGAAGATGGCATGCCAGATGCTAGGTTTTATTAGGACCAAACAAAACATCACAA
>NW_015223833.1:0-933 GCF_001447785.1 Gekko japonicus | reverse complement strand
CTACCCTGGGCTATCCAGGTCAGGGCATTAGGTTACATATCAGTGCCTACTCTGCTTTGCTACCGCCACCCTAGCAGTTGCTACCCCCCCCCCGATAAGAGTGTTTAATAGTCTGCTCATTGCATTTTTCTTATGACATTTGTGATTCTTATGCCCCAAAACAGTATCCGTATTTTTAGCATTACACGTTATGGCCTTTTTTATTTCCACAATTTCTGGTCTCTTGGGTCTTTTTCACAGGTTTCGTTGAGCCACCCAAATGAATTCTTCTTGGATTTACTGACTTCTTTCAATTGTTCCAGCTGCCACCTTTAATGTACGAGCTCTTGGCAGAGTTCACAACAGTTCAGAATGATTAGCCATTCATTTTATTAATTCCACTGTGCAGTACAGTAACTATTTTAAAATTTGCTTTATCTAGACACACAACATTGCAAGCTATTACTCAGAAGATAATTGCCCTTAATAATAAAAGTGCATCCTTTGTTGAAGAATGAATGCAATAACTAGGAGTCCTTTTAGGCTGCTTCCCTTTGGGTTTTCATGGTGCAAGTACAAAATGTCTCCTAAATGTCTAACCATCATTTCTGAAGGATGTTCTTTCATTAGAAAATGGCTCACTTGTCTTACTTGATCTATGAGGGCCAAGGTAGAGTGTCGCCACAGTCCCAGATTTGGCAATTGGAAAGTGTGGACTGAAGTCTCTGTTCATATGTGAAGTTACTGGGCAGTTCTGGCTTGCACACACTCTTATTGTCAGTCCTGCATATTCCACAAAGATGCCGAAGGCTAAAATGTCAATCTGAACTCCCTGGAGGAAAGATGGGATTCAAGAACCATGTTGGCTTGAATCCAGTGCATCATTTCCATTGATAGAAAGGATTTCTGTCAGCAGAACAGATATTCTTTGCCCCCTATGATGCTCCAAATACA
>NW_015223832.1:0-933 GCF_001447785.1 Gekko japonicus | reverse complement strand
GACTCCCTGCGAGACTCTCGCTCTCTCAGCTATTCCCCAGCAGAACGGCGCCGAGTTTCTCCTCCAACCCAGCCACCTTTAGCTCCGAGGGACAGGCGCAGGTACATAATCCAGTCTTTGTTCTCATAATGTGTATGCTTGGTGGAGAGGAGGGGACTGTTTGGAACAGAGAGGGGGAAATAAGAGAACCTTGAAGTAGGACACTTAAGGCGAAAATGTTCATGCTTTTCTCTAGGGAGAGGTCCAGGGACAGATCCTCTCAGAGGAACAGGCGAAGCATCAGCAGGTCTCCAGGACGGAAAAGGCGACGCAAATCCCCCAGCCCCAGAGCCACCCGCCGCAGAACTTCAAGGTAGTGTGTGACTTGCTGGCTTTAAAAACGAGGCATCTTGCCAAGTTTTACTCCCCTAAGATTGAGTACTTCCAGAAGAAGCTGGAGGGTGTCGGGGAGCATTGACTGCTTTCCTAAAACTATAGAGATAATAGTTAAAGAGATTGGGGGGGGGGGTCCATTGCTCTCCTTAGACAGAGCCTTACATAACTGCAGAGAGTTATCTGCTCTATGTTCCTTCAGACCTCAGAGACTGAGATCCAAAGGGCTGGAGGATGGGCTTGAAGGCCTGTGATGCTGTTCTGTCGCTGAAGCTAAGCAGGTTTGACCTTGTAAGCTTGCCTGGCTGGATCCAGTGTGTAAGCTGCTCTGAGCTTCTTGGAAGAAGTGCAGGGTTTGTGTAAACAAGCAAGAGACCCTTCGATATCAGTACACAGGGAGGCTCCAGTGGGGATAGTGGACCCTTTTCTGCCTTGTTCCCTAATAGGTGGCTTGCAGTCATATGAGCTTTCCAAGCTGCTCCAGTTGGCATTGTGAAGCCTTTGTTTCCCCTCGCTCATCACTAGCCATGTGGTGGCTGGTGTCCCAGTTCTATTCCTCCA
>NW_015223831.1:0-934 GCF_001447785.1 Gekko japonicus | reverse complement strand
CAGTTTTCTTCCCTAGCAATGACTTGGGTCTCTCAGACAGAACTGAGAAGGTTCTCTGTTCCCTATAAGAAGATTTCCAGGGACTGCTGTTTCCTCTCATTTATGGCACTGCTCCCCCAAGCATGTTGCAGAGAATTCGGGGGCTTGCTGCGGTCTGCACTGGTGGTAGCCAGGCCTCCTGAGCTTTGCCGCTTAGATTATTCATATGTTGGCTTCCCACTTCAAAATCTCTCAAAGTGGGTTTATATCTCAGTACCACACAAAATGATTATAAGGAGTACAGTAAAGGTTCCAAAGAAACGATTGAAACCAGTGCAGCATTTCACAGTTTCTTAGAAACCAGGATAAGAACTTATTTTAAGACCGCCCGAAATGAAAAGTATCTTTCGACCAGCAAGAGAAGTCCTGTAACGAAAGCTTGTTACCTCTCTTTCTCTAAGAGTGTATCGTGTAACATATGCAGCGCTCCCTCTTGGGCCCACTTTGGAAGACCTCGTTAGTGCTGGGCAGGCTGTCTTTCCCGGGGACTCGTTTCCCGTTGCCGAGCTTCTCGTTGAGGGTTCTGCAGAATGCGCTTCAAAGGGGCACCGCTCTCCAGCATGGGCACTGCATCCTGAGAACCAACTAGAGGTGGGCACAGACTGGCTCACGAACAAAAGTTCGTGGCGAATTCTGACCCGTTTGTGGTTTGCAAGGCGATGTTCATGAACTCAAGAGCCACCACGAACGCCCACAAATTTTAAGGCAGTTTGCGTAGAGTAGAAAGCAGAGGTTTAAATGACTCTGCGTGAAAAGCAGCAGGGAGGGGAAAGGCAGGGGTCACTAACTGCGACGAACTGGTTCGGTATCAGTTTGTATCAGTTTGCCGAACCGTGCCCATCCTTGACTGAAATGTTCGTGGTTCGTCTTGTTCTTAAAGGCTGTGCGTAATCAC
>NW_015223830.1:0-934 GCF_001447785.1 Gekko japonicus | reverse complement strand
CATCACGTTCTATCCAGGCCTCTGCAGTAGACAAGGGAAAACAGCAGTTCTGATAGGTTCCCCTGGAATATTCTTTTCAGCCTGCTGCCATAAGAAAGGAAATAACTGGTGCAGTTTCTCTCAGTGATATCAAGCTTCACCTCCTTTCATCAGAACCCAGTGGAGGGAGACAAGGCCTTATTTTTTTTTCATTGAGGAAATAGAAGTGAAGTTCCCAGGTGGCAGGTGTGTTAGTTGAGGCAAGTTTCTTCTCAAGTGGCAGCCTTGCCCAATCAGATGTGTGAGGTGGGGATGAAAACTAACTCATGGTTGGCTAGGCCCTGATTGGGACTTTTTGCCAAAACAACTGTCCTATAAAACCTACAGTTAGGAGTCAGTTTGTGTCCTTGTGTCCCCAGAGAACCGAAGAGGCAAATTAACAAGATTAGGGAGCTGTCCAGCGAACAAATATAGCCTAAGGTTGGTCTTGGTTCAAGAATTCAGCAGGGGAGCTGTCCACAAGATTACTGGGGACTAAAGAGTGGGACAATTTTTATGTTGCACCAGTGGCTTTCAGGTATCATATGAGCAGTTTATAGTAGTCCTGGCTGCTCCACCTTCCTGATGCATCAGTGAAGGTCTATTCCTGAAGCATTTATGTCAGCATCATTTCTTCTGAAGCCAAGCAGGGAAGCAATGCCATGCTGCCGAGAAGGTGCTGGCCTATGTACAGATGATTTTCATCGATGTTCAATGTGGCTTTAATGCCTAGGGTTCACAAGGTGATTTTATGAAGTTCTGGTAGCAAAAGTAGAGCCACGAATGTGTCAACAGACACATTCCAAGATCCATGTCAATGGATACTTCCCAGAGTCCTGGGATTCAGGAGGGTCTGAGTGCACTCCATAGCCCAGCTAGGGCTTGCCATGTCTTCCAAGGCTCAGGATGCATCAGG
>NW_015223829.1:0-934 GCF_001447785.1 Gekko japonicus | reverse complement strand
GCCCATAATTAAAATGTTAGCCAGGGTGACTGTGTCAAATGTAAGGAGGTGGTAAGGGGGCTCTGTTGTAGCTCAGTAAGGTTCTATACCCTCTTGCGAGTTCATATACTCTGAAAACCAACTAGTACAGCAGACAGTGAGGGAGGAATCAAGTTTTAAAAACAGTACACCAAACAGTTTCAGCCTTTATGAAATGTATCCCTTACAAAGATCATAGGTCAGGTCCTATTAATCAATTCCACCAAAAGCTGAGCCCTCTTCCGGCAGAGCACTCTTCTCGTCTTGGGAGGAAAGCTATATAGTTCTTGGAACAGATTCATTTTATCCAACCCATTATGCATATAAACAGGATTACAATGTATTAATGTATTCAACTAGCATGGAAATGCACACTGAAGAGCTATTTAAGCTTCACCAAGTTAAAAACATAACAAACCAGAGTCATGCAACATTTTCTAGGAAGGCTTTGAACCTCCCAAGGGAAGAACAAACTGAACATGCCACCACATGTGGGTGGATGGATGGTACCATGAGGACAGTCGGCCAATCTTAGAAGGCAAGTGATCTGCTGCTAGTAACATTTTGCTGTCACTCACAGCTATAAAGGGCCTTTTAAATGCAATTCAGCAGAGAATACACGTCACTGTGAATTACCTAGCAGGTTGTCAGACTGTGGCAAGTTATTCTCATCTAGCACATGTGGGTGTCTAGAGGAATTATATACTGAAGCATCAGTACTGCCCAATGTGCAAGAAGGGGGATGTAAATATGCATCTTCTGTGCTGAATGACAGCTTTCAATAGAACTGCTTCCACACTGGCAAGTAGGGGCCTGTTCTTAAGGTCTTATCTTACAAATAGTTAACATACATAGAAGCTAATCCACAAATCATGTGAAGCAATACTAGAGACCAATGTCAACAAAAATGTAAAGG
>NW_015223828.1:0-934 GCF_001447785.1 Gekko japonicus | reverse complement strand
ATATATAAGGAGAGATTATTATTATTATTTTCCTCAATTTTAGACTCAAAACTATTGGGCCCTTATATTCTGAGTTCCTTAACCTTTTGGTTCTTAATTCAGTTCATTTTGGGTTAAGTCTCCCCCTCCCCTTTGTCTTTTGTTGTATACTCGAGGGTCCCCCCGAAAGATTCCCACCTGGTGGTACGGCCTGCATTACAAGGTGAGGAAGGTATCCATTTGTCTCTTGTTCTGCAGAATACACCAAACAGAACTATTC
Source organism: Gekko japonicus (assembly GCF_001447785.1). Lineage (NCBI taxonomy): Eukaryota > Metazoa > Chordata > Lepidosauria > Squamata > Gekkonidae > Gekko > Gekko japonicus. Next base: position 675 of record NW_015223828.1, on the reverse strand, counting down.
AGTAGGGCTTTTTTGTAAAGTGAACCGGATTGTCATTACCGTCTGTGACATTTTAGGCACTTTTCATTGCATTGCCGACTGCATACATGATGACTGTTTTCATTGCGTCATTCTTCAGTTTTGTAATCCTGGTTTGCAGAATGCATTAGACACGTTTATAGTGCATTCTCTGATGCTATAATCCAGTTTTTATGGCAAGGCATTGTTGGATTGTTAAACTGTTTCAATTACATTATTTTGAACCGGGTAATCGGCCTTGTGTCTCAGCAAGAAAAGCAGAGTAGAAATGAGGTAAAGAAATCACAACTGAAAGAAGAGCTTTTGAACTAGGGAGACACAGGTGCAAAAGCAGGCTCGGCTGTGAAGTCCACCAACAGTGCAGTCCTAAACCGAGTTACACCATTCATGTTGATGGGCTTAGAGAGGTGTAACTCTACACTGCAAATGACTGAGGGGCAGTCATTCTCTCTAGGCCTAATCTACCTCACAGGGTTGTTGTGAGGCTCACATAGAGGAACGTAGAATCAACATGAAATGGATTGCTTTCTAGATGGAACATCCTCAAAATGGCAGCTCCGGAGGTTGACATATGCATTAGCCAACGACTTCCAGTGCTCAGACATGTAGTCTGCAGCCAGTTGACATCTGTAGGCCGAGTTCAGACTGGCAATTTGA
>NW_015223827.1:0-934 GCF_001447785.1 Gekko japonicus | reverse complement strand
GCTTTCGAACTGCTAAGTTGGCAGGAGGTCATGGATACTGAGGTGAAAAATTCAAAGAGAGTCTTACCCTTCCATAGGGAGCCCAATTTAGCAAGTTCCTCCTGGACAAGCCTTATTCAGATTAACAGGAACTATGCAAAAGCTTTCTCATGCATTTCAGTGGGGCTCGTGCGGGAGATCTTCCCAATCAATTCCGCGCTTGGATTAAATGTGTCAATCTCCCATTCTGCCGACCTTCACGATGCTGAGAATTTTCCGCCCTGATGGCACCTACTTAGCTTTGGCTTGTGGTAGGGGCTACCTCTGGTATTAGGAGGGTGGAGTGGAGGACGGCCAGCCAACATGAAAACGGAAGTGCTGTTTTCCTACACAGATCTTGTCTTCACATTCCTCTCCCCCTCCCCCTTCTGCTTTTTTCTGGGGTACCAGGGGAGATCTGCGGATTCCGGATCCACGGGGCTGGGGTGCCCTTTGAAGCAGTGATCTTGGACAAAGCCACGGGCGAAGGATTGATCCGGGCCAAAGAGCCAGTGGACTGCGAGGCCCATAAGGAGCACACGTTCACCATCCAGGCCTACGACTGTGGCGAAGGACCAGACGGCGCTAACACCAAAAAGTCCCACAAGTAAGACTGAGGTGTCGTAGGCTGTTGGGTGTTTTCCCCTTAAGATTTCGAATCCTAACCCTTCAGGGCACTACCAGGGGCATGAACTGAGCCCCACATCAGGAAATGGGTAGTCCTGCGCATTGGATCACAGTTTGACGTTTTTAAAAACATATCGTTTTCTTTTCCTATATGTGGTGTTAACATAGCTACTGCTTAGAGGTGCTAATCTTTTGTTATTTGGTAGATACAGTTCTTCTTTATTATTATTATTAACGATGATAATTTCTTTATTGAGAAAAAAAAAATTGTATGCAGCCTCTCCAGAGA
>NW_015223826.1:0-934 GCF_001447785.1 Gekko japonicus | reverse complement strand
TTCCTGCCCAAAAATAGCCCTGAGTACAGGCTTCCAAGCAGACTGCCTCGCTGTGAGCCCAACACTAAAATGGCAGCTGCTGCTAGCTGAGTTGGGAAGGAAAAGCCCGTTTAATTTGACCACTGGTTGACCCAACAGATTTCTGCAGAACATTAAGGTAGGATGGCTTAGGGACTTATTCACCCTACAGATCTGAACTATTTAAACGAACATGCAGTCCTAAGATCTGCAGATCCATTGGACAGTGAGGCTGTGGTCTCCAGCACCTCACCGATTCCCAGAATCCTTTGGGGGAAGCATGAAAGTTTATGTTCATAGAACAGATAAGATCTAAGAGTACTGGAAGAAAATAAAAACTGCTCAAAGGTCAAGCCATGAGGAGTCAATATGGGCGTTTGAAAGACACCAGTTCTCTACCCCATTTCTATCCCAGCATTGCTCCAAGAAGCTCAGGGTAGCAGAGACAGGGCCAACCTGTTTTGCCCTTAAACAAACATGAGGGAGCGGAGAATCAGAACTTGTCCAAAGTCAATCAATGGCATTTGCAGCCAGGGAAGATCATGGAACCTCCTCCACCAACATCACCAAGCATAACACCTTGTCGATTGGCCCAGTGTTGGCCAACTTCTGTGTTCTGAGGGTCACTCTACATTCCAGACTGTAATCTGGAGGCAAGAAGTTCTTCTTGCTACACAACCACAGCCCCTCGAAAGCAATCAAGCTCTGATAAAGTTGATATCACCTAGCAGGGAAGACTTCATGGAAGGTGGCCAAGTACATATCGCTTGGGCATTATATACACACAACCCTTTAAGAGACACAAGTATATAAAGTATAGAACCTCAAGACACATACACTTGCCGACACACCCCTTTCAAAAACAATTTTACTTTTCATACATGTGACCAGTGTTCCTGCTAAGCTGAGTTCGTGT
>NW_015223825.1:0-934 GCF_001447785.1 Gekko japonicus | reverse complement strand
ATTTCTTAACTTACTGTAACTAGGATTTTTTTTAAAAAAACAACCCTGTAAGCACATGGTGACATTTTAAACACAATTTCTTCTTTTATTAAAAAAAACCCAACAACACCTATCTACATTTTACATTCCTTAAATTGCACTGGGAAACTAGTAGAATGCGAGGAGAAAGCTATTCATCCACAAAGATTCATGGTCCTCCTGAAATAATTTTTATCTCCCTTTACAACTAGCTCTTTAACAGAAACCCTACTTAGCCACATTTCTTGAAATCCTTCTCTAAATACTCTGCATGGATGCATGTAAAATTAAAGAGGGTGGATTTAATAAGATTAACCCAGAAAAACAGCTATAGATTCTGCAGACGGCCATTGTACCCCAGCTTTTCTTGGGCGATTCATTTGCTAATGGAACCTGCAGTTCAAATCCACTAAATGAAAAGTGTGCTTCTTCTAGAGGAATCTAGTACAAGGGGCACCGTAGAAAGGGCACAAAGCATAAATTAAATCCACTGTTAATAACTAGACACTTGACAACAACCTAGGAACCTAAACCCACCATTAAGACCCATCTGTGATGTAGTGTCCAAGGGAAAGGTTTTTCTAGGCCTTGGGCTACTCATTAGCTTACCAACAGGAAAGGAGAAACAGAGATAGGTGAAACAATGTTTTATTGGTACTTCCACTACTGCCCAAGGTGTATATAAATAAATAAATATGGGGAAAGATGTGGATTTTTAGTAGAGATGAATGTTGCCTATTTAATTACTTTTTATATTCCTTTATATGTAGTTTACCTGGTATTGATGGATATAGTTTAAAACATGCATATGTATTTAGTAAATTTATAGACTGCCTTTCAACTAAAATGCTCACATGGCAGTTTACAGTACAATAAAATAGATCGAAAGTCAACTAAAAGCCAGTATAGTAAAATT
>NW_015223824.1:0-934 GCF_001447785.1 Gekko japonicus | reverse complement strand
GCAGATATCAATAAACAAAATTGATCATTAGCGTTTATGTGCCTTTCAGTAACACTGGGATGAAGCTTATTCTATCTTTTTTTTTTAAACTGAAGATTCTGTTCTATTATCATCCAGTTGCTGCTTTAGGAAGATCTCCAGCCTTCCACTTCAGCATGAAGTATGCCAACAGAGTACCATTCAGTAGCCGTTTAAATGCTGTTTTAGCAGTCTGCTTTTGAATACAGCTCTTGATTCTGTTTGGTGTGGAGTGTGAATAGCTTGGCTAGTGGTCGTCCTTGCTAACTTCATCTCTTGGTGTTCCAGAAGAAGAGTTTGTACCGGATCCCGCTGCCAAAGCCAGCATCTTGTTGAACATTGGACTGAGCCATTCAGCCCTTGGGGCTGGCAACAAGCTGAGTCTGGCCAGGCGAATCCCAATAAAAGACGTTCAGAAGCCGCCTGCTTGTGGCAGCATCAGGGTGAGCAGTGTTCAGCGTGTCAGAGGTCTGGATGTCTGTAAATTATCTCCAGGTGTGTTCTTGTGGTTACCCTAACAAGGGGCTGAACAGCTGCTCAGCTCAAGACCTGTTCTAGACTTCCGTAACGTGTACGTATCATCTCCCTCATCTGCTTCCTGTCATCTTATGGGCTGCTAAGGAGGCTAGGAATTGAGGGAGCCGTAAGCTTTAGGATCCATAGCCACTGGGTACAGGACTTGCCTTAAAGGTGGAAGCTAGCTTGACCCAGCTATGGCGTCTGCTAGCTTCTTGAAATGGAGCCCTCCTACAAAGTCCTTTCTGACAGGCCGTTGAGTATGAGGGACTGGGAACTAGGAATGACCAGTGTGGAGCGTGGCTTCCTCTTAGTGGCTGAAGTCTCTGAGGCAGAACAATGGAATGGCGCTTTTTGGAGTGGGGAGGGGGCTTAGGCAGCCTTGTCCAGGAAAATCTCC
>NW_015223823.1:0-934 GCF_001447785.1 Gekko japonicus | reverse complement strand
TTGAAGGAAGGTCCTAATTTCAGTTTGTATGCACTTCACTGGGTCATAACTGCATGAAGTATGTCTGGTTGTAAAGCTGCCTCCTAACTTCAATTTCATAGTCCTGTCTATTCTGTATAACAACAGCTCCCCCCCATCTGCTTCTTTAATGGTAATACCTGCATCATGAACAATGCTGCTTAGTGCCCTCCTCACTATTATTTAAGTTGTTCTGTCTGAGTTTAGAATTCTTTTCTAATTTTCCCAAGTCTTGGAGAATCTTACTGTCAAAGACTCATATTGCAGGTGGAATTGGACCTGGGGGACATAAAGCGAGGGTGGAGAGGACAGCTGGATTTAAGTTTAGTAGCTGGACAGCTAGGTTCAAGCCTAGCTGCTGCACTGCAGACCACTACCTGCTGAAACTATCTTCAAGCGTGGAAAGGAGTAGAAGTGGAATGCTCTAAACATATATTGTCTTAAAAAAAATGCCTTAAGCCTTAAAGTTCTAATAAATTTAAGGATAGCCAACTGTGTGTTTATTGAATCGTACTGTAGAGTCAACAGAAAAGACAAATCCTTTTGAGAATCTTCATCTTAAGTGCAGATAAAACCCTGTACAAATAGCTCAGTATGAATATATGTAGGTCTGTTAGACGTAAGAACCTCAACTACTTCATCTTTGGATAAGACAAAGTATTTTTGTGGTATCAAATAGTTTGTATGTATAAAATAGTTTTATCATGGTTAGCTCGAATTTTTATATAAATTGTTTGTCTTTGGGTCTTAATCTCCTCTAATATTGATACTGGAATACTGACTTTAAACTTTTTTTTTTTGCATACACTGTAGGATCCCCTGATGAAGTTGTGTGCGAAACATGTAGGGATCTTCAAGTGAAATAGAATGTCTTTTCCCACGGCAGAATCATTCTTTTTCTTCTTTTCCCTGATTG
>NW_015223822.1:0-934 GCF_001447785.1 Gekko japonicus | reverse complement strand
GGGGTTTTTTTGGTGTTTGGGTAAACTAACTTCAATCAGGTCATCAGAAGGTACTGGCTTCTTTCCTGTACTGTGATAGAGAAGATCATATGGCCATATTGATTATGGGGTTATTTCCATATATCACCAGCACAGATGCCATTCAACAGCCAGTTTTCTCAGGCATGAAATAAGTAAGCAGAGGGCAAGGTGTTTGCCTAAGATTGAAGAGATGACACTTGTTACGAAGAAATGATAGATTACCCCAGCCATACTCCTATTAGTCAATCCCCATCATGACACATGTCTGCTGATTTTATAAATTATCAGATCAGCCCCTATGCTGGGCCAGTTTCACGCAAAGCAGTCTGAAGTGTTAAAAAACATCTTTACATTTACTAAAGCAATTTAGTCTTCAGAAGAGACAGAATGTTTTACTTCTCTGTTTATTTTTAAAGCTGTATTTTGCAAGTAATAATTGTAGCAATGTCTTCCATGGAACAAGGGAGCTGCTGTTCTGAATCCTTCCACCTATGGATTTTTCCATATTTACTTCTAAGCACTTCCAGAATTTAAAGAAATAAAAGACAAATGCCCATATCTAGAAGTCAATCAATTAATCTCTGTACTGTATGCTCAACTGATATTTTCAGTGATACAATCATTTAAATCAGTTATTACAACATTTACAAAAACTCAATTAACAATGTTCCTGTATCATCCAGGATCTGGTGTTGAAGGATAATTTTTAAAAATCCACTCTTTCAGCAAAATACCCTTTATTACAACAAGAAAAAGGGTAGTCAAATCTTCTGCTTTGTACAGTAGCCAAAATAAGGGCAATCATGTCTTCTCTAAAACAAAGCTATGTAATTTTATTAAAAGTAACTTAAATAACTCAACGCTGCAGTCTCCCTTGGTGGTGCCCCATCCAAGTACTGACTGTACTTAGCTT
>NW_015223821.1:0-934 GCF_001447785.1 Gekko japonicus | reverse complement strand
TATTCCCCTCAATCATTGTCTTCCGCTAGCAAGCGAGGGCTTTTCCATTTCATCTCTCTTACCCCTTACTTTTTGTTCATTGTCTGTGTTGTGTGTATTTTTAAGTTGATTTTTAATATCTTTTTAATTGTTCATTGCCTCAAGGGCCCTAATTGGGCAGAAGGAGGGCGGACAAATTTTTTACACAATATTGAAGACATGGGTTTATTTAGGGGGTTTATACGCTGCCTCTCCAGAGACCTGACCTACATCCTGTGGGCCTTGGAATTCTGTCGTATAACAGTAACACTGCATCTGTCTTATGGGCCAATCTACACAGGACTGCCACTGTTGAAGATCTGTTTAAAAACAGAACTTCTGGTTCCGAATGTTCATATTTCTTTCCACGTTCGCTCAATTGCTTTTAATTTTCTGTCCTCGATTTCTTGGGAGGTTCCATAGCTGCCTCCTGCTTAGAAAGAGGAGAGGATCCAAGCCGATGCCGGTCTCACTCCACAGCTTTCTTCCATGTGTGTCTTGCCCCTCCTCCATCCTCATTCCATCATTTCCTGTTCCATTCGTTTCTGTTTCATCCTCCTCCCAGACTCCTCATTTGTCATTTTTGTCTGGGCCATCTAACGCTGCCCATGGAAGCTATTTATGAACGCTTGGACTTCGGGCGGTAACATCTTAACAAGGCTCCCAGACTTCAGGGCCATATAAGAAGACAAACTTAACATTGATGGGAGACGCTCAAAGTTTAGCTTGGAGACCAAGACCTGTATTTCTCTGTATTGACTTTAAGGTTGCGATGGTATGCGTGGCTTTCAGAGGTCTGGATAATAACAACATCTGTTCCACCTAAATGTTGTGCTTACAATGACTACCGAGGTGCTGCCCATGGTGGACTTTTCTAAAACACGTTTAGGGAAGGTTTCATTAACATTTCCTGCCA
>NW_015223820.1:0-934 GCF_001447785.1 Gekko japonicus | reverse complement strand
TTAGAAGTGGGGTGCCCCGTTATTTAGGGATACCCGAGAGTAAGGCAGCGCTTCTGGGCTACAACACTTGCCTATACACCTTCACATCATTAGAATCCAGGGAAGGCTTTTTTAATCACTGTCTCTTCTAAATCGTCCCCATAATTTTAACTCCAGATAGGAAATTGTGGTGTGCAAAGAGCCACATATCTTGACTGCATCCTTGAGGTCAACAGTTGGGCACAAAATAGCAAAGATTAAAGGGAGATCAGCAGAAAGAGAATAGGCTGTCATAGTGTCAAAGCAAGTTCAAACTTCCTGAGTTTAGGTCCTGTTCCTGAATTTACTTTGCCTTCCCAATCATTCTGTTCTGTAAGTGTGGAGATTCTCTGGTTACATGCAACCTACTACATGTAGTCAACACTATTGTTGGAAGAAGATCTAGAACTGATTATCCCTGATTCCTCCCTAAACATAGCATCATCATAACAAAGCAGCAGCTCTCCTGAACTTCCTTTCCCCCATATCTGTTAGAGATCATAGAACATTAACAATACAGTCATTCTTAAATGTTCACTGTGGGTTCCCTGGTTTAAAAAAAGGATTCATCCCTCTCAGGTCTTGGCTGTTATTGGCTAGAGGAAGAGATAAAGGCTTCACCTGCCTGTATTTCATGCTCCACCTTTCAAATGTTCCATAATCAAGTGTGGTGCTTCCCAGTGTTTAGAACCATTGGTTCAACTAACACAGCATTGTGTTAGAGGTTTAAGTAATAACAAAATAAACTAAAGGTACCCAATATGCTCCATCCTCAAAACTCTCTTCCATTATTATTTGGGCTTCATGTTCAGATATTATTCCTGAATGCTAAATGGGTTGTTTATTCTCCAGTACGATCTTGCTTAGCAAGTTATTTTTGCAACATGAGACTCTAAAGTACTGGTCATCTGGATAA
>NW_015223819.1:0-934 GCF_001447785.1 Gekko japonicus | reverse complement strand
TATCTGCTGAACAGCAGCACATCTCAGGACCTTCAAGTAAGAACGAAAGAAAGATACAGAAGTCATTCCATCAGTTGTAACAGAGGGCGGTATGTAAGCAAGAAGATGGAAACTGAGGAGTCTGCTGTGGTGATCTGCAATCACAGCATACACTTGCAGCATGTATAAACCGGCTGATCTATTAGAAGAGAAGCAAAGAAGACCGGAGAAGTGAGTTTTGACACTTCAAACAGAAGATGAGGAGTTCTTAGACTGAACACAGAAGACACTGCAGTAGGGACAGCAGTTGGGAGGGATTATTAAGGATGAATATGAGACTTGTATGGGGGGGGGAAACTGCATGGAAGAATGTAAGTTTCAGGAGTTTTCAAGAATGAATATTAGAACAGCTAATGCAGGCTATACGGGCTAGGAAGAAAGGCAACAGTCCCCTCACAGATAGCGGATATACAGTAACTGCTTGCAGAAGAGGAACAGGTAATGATAGCTGGTGACTTCCTACTGAGAGATATGGAGGTGGCTGTGTTCCAACCAGTGCACAGATTCAGGATGTGATAGACAGGTTGTTGAGATTCTGATGAGCTTCTAGGTTTTGGAACTGACTTCGGTGCTGAAGGAGCTCCCAGTTCCAACAAGGATCCTGAGGGTGCTACCCCACTGTGGGAGTTCGGACCCTAGTCTCCGGCTTCTCGACCCTCCAAGAAGGCTGGTGTTTCTCCAGGGCTCGAAGCACTCACTCCCACAGAATAACTTTCAGCCTGAAAGCTCTTTCCTGGTGAGACTTTGGGGTAAATTGGCAGCATACCGTACAAGCCGCTACACTGTGGGACTCCCTGAGACAGGTCAGACAACGTTCGTGGTTGTGTGACTGGGTGTCAGCGATGCTGCCAAGAGTATGGTGTATGTTCCTAATTGCTATGCATTCCTTCCCATG
>NW_015223818.1:0-934 GCF_001447785.1 Gekko japonicus | reverse complement strand
CTATATCTAAAAAAGTAAATTTCAGAAAAAGAATCCCCATAACATAACTAAATATGAGTAGATAACATCTGGAGGCACAGAGGCACATCTGCAGGGCAGCTGATCCCATATCAGATCCTCAGAAAGAGTGATTCTGCACCCCCAGGGTGCTTCAGTCAATTCACAGCAACATATGTCTGCATCTCTCCCTATCTCTTCTAGAATTTACATAGCACCTTCTTTTTACACAGCACACATCTGCCCTCTCTTCAGGTAGAAAGCCTGCTCTCTTCAGCTAGGAAGCCTGCTCACCCCTTCCAAGCCCATGATGAACCATTGGCTAGAGCAACTTCCTGACACTTTAAGACCCATTGAGGATATTATCTCCAGTCATTAAGACACATTATCACCCTTTTGTCATAGGCATGTCACTTTCAGCCAAACCCAAAACTCGACTGATGCACAGTAATCAGATTCTAAACTCAGAAAGTAATATTTGACATTAAAGGCCTCACTGCAAACATAGCAAGTAAAACAGTTAATAGTTTTTGATCACAATACAAGGCCAATTTTAGGTCCATTTTCCCTTCCTTATCTTCTGTAGGGAAGCAGACACAAAACAGTTGCAGATTCTGAATGGCCAGTCTGATTCATAAGATGTTTGAAGGTAGGGTAGCCACACATTTGTTTCAACTTCAGTTGAATTTATACTGCAAATTCACACTCTTGGATAAACTTCAGGGAATCTTTCAGGCCTTGTAGTGAGAGAGGAAACTTGATTGGAAAAGAATTAGACACAATATTAGACATTAACTATTTGTTTAATGTATTAAGATATATTGTATGATTCTGTATCATGCATATGTGCAATACTGAGGCCAATGAAGCAATTTCTTTCTTACCAAACTTATGACAGTAATCCACTACAGACCATTCTAGAAGGTTTCGCATAGCC
>NW_015223817.1:0-934 GCF_001447785.1 Gekko japonicus | reverse complement strand
CTACTGACTAATGTGCCCACAGGTGAAGGGTTTCCACCTGTGAGTGCACATCCCCATCTCCCGTGGCAGCCCCAAATGCCCCTTTCAATTCTGTTCCTGAGGGGATGCCCAAGAACAGGATTCAGGGGCGGGGCATTTCAAGCTGCCACGGGAGTGAAGAGGAGGAGAATCACACTCCGTGGCTCAAAGTCGTTGTGTCCCCGAAGCATCTAGCCTGGACCCAAGCCTGTGGTAGGGCCATGGATTTCAGCTTCTAAATGCTGGGAAGCAGGCCGTCACACCCAAAGCTTTGGTGCCACCCTTGTCAACTAGTCAAAGGAACAGCCTGACGGCTTTTCTGTCTCCTGCTATCCATTTGGAGAGGGAAGGAAGCCATCTTCAGAGCCATCTGCTCGGCTATTAGCTTCCTTGTCAGAAGGCAGATGGCCACGCTCCTGCCGGTTGTCCTATTGCTCCTTCTGAAGGTTAGAACTTAAATTTAGCTAAGACCGAGAGAGAGACAGAACTGATACTGCATCACTCTTTTGGATTTTTGATTCCTTCCTGCCAAGAACCTGACAATAAATACCCAGATAGCAGGGTTGCCAACCTCCAGGTGGGACCTAGAGCTCTCCCAGAATGCCAACGGATTCCCCAAATGACTGAGATCTGTTACCCCGGAGAAAATGGCTCCTTTGGAGGGTGGACTCTGTGGCAGGACACCCCTCTGAGGTCCCTCTCCACACCTAAGCCTCACCCTCCCCAGGCTCCACACCCAGATCCAGAGGAATTTTGGCAAAAATGAAAGCAGAGCAGAGGAAGAGGACTCTCACATGGGGATCATTTGCTAGAGGACATCTAGGGTCAAGCTGGCCAGTCAGTGGTAAGGATGAGAAGAACAAGCCTGCCATACAGGGAGGGGGGCCAACCGGGGTTCCCTCTAAGCTGAGTTAGT
>NW_015223816.1:0-934 GCF_001447785.1 Gekko japonicus | reverse complement strand
CCCCCCCCTTCTATTTGTGTGCAAATTTTGTTGCTGCTGTCTGAAAGGGTCATGGGTAGGGGGAGGATTAAGTAAGGCTATTGAGAACTGCTGAGAGGAAATATCTAAAATACAAACCATATCGTTTGATCACAGCTGGAAACCAGGAGACCTTTTTGCTCTTTTCCACACACCCCCTCCTCCAGCCTTGACATGTTTTCCCCACCTGACCTCAATGCAGAAAGTAACACCTGCAAACAAAAGACACATGCTTCTTTGGTTATGAGACACATGGACACCACCAGCCAATGTCTGTGAAAGAGATTCAGTGATGGCGATTTTCTATCTCCCCAGCCCTTGGATCTTTGACTAAACTTTCCCGTGCACCATAAATAACTCTGCAATTACATTAATTGGTTGCATATTTGTTGACACTGGGGTGGCAGCAGAAAGGGTTATAGGTTCTTCCCACCCTCCTCCTTTCAGGGCCATTTTATACTACTTTCTTCAGATGTCCCCTAATCTCCAAGCATCCCTTCCCCCAGCTTTTAGATTCACACATCTTTTAGAAATAGCTTTGTAAGTGAGGGTAACAGAGGAGGGAGGGGAGCATTAAAATTCCTTTGACAGCATCCCTCCCCCCACATCTGTTCTGTTAAGTTTGCTTGGCAGTGTCTATCAATCATAAGATAAAGGTTAATATGTACCACAGTAGGATATTCCAGAAAACAGGTTGAAGGCGATTTCTGCTTAGTGAAAGGGTTTTCTTTGTATATTGTCAGTGGCAGGGGGTCAAAGGGGAAGGTAATTTGTTCAAAAATATTTTTGAAATGACAGCAAGGCTAGAAGTGTGATTGGATTTGTTCATAAAAACAAACAGAACCAGTTTATTTATTTTAGAGATTGGTCTGTGCAGAAAAGCTAAGATGCAGAAGTCCCCCGAACCCCAAGGATA
>NW_015223815.1:0-934 GCF_001447785.1 Gekko japonicus | reverse complement strand
ATGGCATCAAACTGTTTAATAAATAAGTAATTGTTAGGGATGAACAATTTTTATTGAGTTTTTAATTATTCCTTTATATTTTTGCTAGTAGTAGCAGGCCTCCATTTTGCATTGTTTTTGTAGATTATTTGTGTTGTGTATGTGTGGTAGGTATTTATATGCAATATATATAATATTTATACATATTCTTGGATAGAATGTGTGTATACAGCATGTCAATAAATTTCTGTGTGTATATAGATAGATAAATGATGATTTATTGACACATAAATAACATTGAGAAAGATGCATACACAGTATGTGTGGGGAAGGTGGGTGGAGATTTGAAATACAGGACAGAAAATGGCTAGCAGGGTTTGATTTGCACACGTGAGAAGCAAGATTAAAATGGTGATTTTTGTGTTGAATCAACAGGAGTAAAAACAAAACACCTCTCTTCCCTACTAGCAATGAGCTTTGTAAGTGCTAAATTAACCACTTAACAACCACATAGCTAATAAATCTGTAGTTTTCTAGTTTCATAGGTATCCATACTTCATCGATCTAAACATTAGCATACTTAAGGCTATTCATTGCCATATCTGCCTTCTGTGTAGATAGATACAATTGTACTGTCGAATGTGAGTTCCTTCTTTGGAAACTGTGTTCCTTTCACTGTGTCACGACTCATTAACTTTTAGGAGATGCTGTCACTGATTACAATAGTACAAGGTGACAACCATTAGGGCTTATGATGTTGAGATAAGGGGATTTCAACAAGACAGCATGCATTTTCTATTAACAGTAACTATTTAAGCAATCACTCTAACTATGCTATTAATTGTTCCCAATATCACACACATGTTAAATAAGCTATAAAAATTACTGCTATTGGTTTACTGAAGCAGTTAAAAAGCACTAGGGTGCTTTTTCTGCTGCTAGCAACAACAAAAAA
>NW_015223814.1:0-934 GCF_001447785.1 Gekko japonicus | reverse complement strand
CATTCACAGGTCTGTGCTTTCAGAACTTAGGCTGCGGAGAGGGACACTCTCAGGGAAAAATCTCCCATTTCATGGACCTTTCACAGCTGCTCCCGTTTATTCTGCAGTACTGGCACCACCCACTCAACTTTAGTGTTAAACTGGGTGAAATACCTACTACGTTTTTTTGTGCTACAGTAAAAGCAGCTTGTCACCTGACTGCAAAAAGCCATGTACCAAAGGTAGCTTAGTTTGAAGACAAATCCCCCAAAGTACAGCTAGACAAGAATTAAGAGTGTCTGATCACAGAGCTCCCAACATCTTAAAAGCGCCTGTGCCCCCCACATCGGCAGCAGGGAGGGATAACCTCTTTTCAGTTCTTCACTAACTTCTCCATTACCCCCTGCTCCCTACCCAAAGCTGAACTGTAGCATTTGGACTGGCATTGAAATGTGTGCACACGCCTTGGCGGCATTCTGGACACTCCCGGACTATCAGTACCTTTATTTTTCTGAGCATCTCTTCAGAGCCCCACTTGCAGAATCGTCTTATTGTACCAAGAGATGGTGACCAGACATGCAGCCAAGTACTGAATTCACCTGGAAGGAGCCACTGGTCCCTTCTTTCGACAGTCATCTGGAGAGCAGCTCCTTTGTGCTATTCTAACGCTTGGGAAAACAGGCTGGGCCCACCGCAATCGGGTGGCGGTCACAAGGGACCTGGCTTTCCTCAGCCACACAAAGTACACCCCACCTTGCCACCTTCAGAGCTGGGTGGGTGTGTTTTCCATGACTTGGCATAGGGGTGAAACTCAGTATGGTGAGAAACTAGGATCCCGGTGTCTGAGATGAGTGCGTCAAGCTGCTTCTGACTTCTGACGACCCTATGAATTAATGCCTTCCCAGAGAAGGACGTTTTAGAATTTCAGAATCATAGAGTCAGAAGGGACCTCCGG
>NW_015223813.1:0-936 GCF_001447785.1 Gekko japonicus | reverse complement strand
GTCTGCAGCAGGAGTGGGGGCCAGTGAAAATTGTTCCCTATCTTTCAGGGGAAACATTAGGCAAGACCCAACCCAGAGTCTTCCCATAAAAATGACTAGTAGTAGTACTAGAAGAATTATACTGTTTGCTCTCCTTTGGGAATGGGCAATATATCCATGCACCTGTTCTCTTTTCTTTGATGCATTTACACATTTTCTCCTGAATAGGGTTGCCAGGTCCCCCCTTGGCCACTGGTGGGAGGTGGGGTGTACAGGGTTGCCAGCTCCAGGTTAGGAAGCTCCTGTAGATTTGGAGGTGGAACCTAGGGAGGACAGGAACCTGAGCTGGGCTGGGTACATGCCAAAGAATCCACCTTCCAAAGGATTCATTTTCTCCAGGAGAACTGAACTCTGTAGTCTGGAGATGAGCTGTAATTCCAGGGGATCTCCAGGTCCCACCTGGAGGCTGACATCCCTATGCTGAGGTAGGTATTTCTGCATGGAGCATATAAATACACAGAACACTCACAAAGGAAGATTGTTGGCGATGCGGTAATTACAAACTCTGCTTGTGAGAGAGCCAGAACAACACCAGCAGCTATTGCATACTCCATGGGTGCTCTCAGTGTTGGGTTTGCTCTCTTTCTGTAAAGTAGGCCAGGCATTAAGTCCCTATGCAGCTATAGGATAATGGCCTTTCCAATTGTTTTCAAAGACTCAGGGCGCTTTAACAATCCCATCCAAAATGGAATTCACAATGTAAATTTCAAAAATCACTTCAGTTAGAATTCCTGGACATCCACAGAGTGTCTTTGGGGGTGGGTCCTGGTATACCCAGGAGTTGGTGCCCTGGTATACCCAGGAGCTACGGCTGATGAAGCGAGAGCTGATATGGTTAGAGAGACGGTGGCCCCGTGCCCGCGATGAGGCATCAAGAATATCCTATAGGACGTTTAT
>NW_015223812.1:0-934 GCF_001447785.1 Gekko japonicus | reverse complement strand
GCAGAAAGAGAGAGATTTGAAGAGGAGAAGCGGCGGGCTGAAGAAGAGAGGTATACTTTCTCCTTCAGCGTTTGCAGTAAGAGATGTGAGATCATTTGAACTCTGCTTGAATGTCTGAGTGGCTTGTATCTGTTACGGCTCACCGACTGAGCTGCGGAAGGAATACGAGCCCTCCATGCCGGATGACTGGAAAGTAGCAGATGTCACACCCACTTTTTAAAAAGGGTCTCGGGACGGGGGGGCGGGATCCAGAGAATGACAGGCCTGTTCACATAACGTCTGTTCTGGGTAAATTGATAGAAACTGTAACTAAAGAGTTACCTGCTCTGAGCCAGTTCCAGGGAAAGCGAGTTATAAACCCAATAAATACATTAGGCAAATTGAGGAACAAAGCCCAAAGAGGGAAAATCATGATTGCTTCTGCAAAAGGGAAGTCCCGCCTCACCAACTTTATTGGAGTTTTTGGCGAAGGTTAACAAACCCAGTAGACATGATATACTTGGGCTACCAAAAAGCTTTGGGCAAGGCCCCTTGCCAAAGCTTAGCAGTCCTGGGGCAAGAGAACGAGTCTTCTTAAAGATTGAAAATGGGTTTCATGGCAGGAAGCAGAGAGGGGTGAACGGAGAATTCTTGCAATGGAGGGAGGTGAACAGTGGGGTCCCCCAAGGATCAGTCCTGGGGCCGATGCTATTTTAATGTCTTCATAAGTGATTTGGAATTGAGAGGGAGCAGCATAGTGGCCAAGCCAACTTTTTTCTCCCTGTCCCATAACACTAGAACTGAGGGGCACCCAGTGAAGTTGATGGGCAGCAAATTCAGGATGCTCAAAAGGAAATATTTCTTTGCTCAACGAGTCATTGACTTGTGGGGTTCACTGCTAGTGGACATAGTGGTGGCCCAGAGTGTAGATGGCTTTAAAAGGAGATTAGACAGA
>NW_015223811.1:0-934 GCF_001447785.1 Gekko japonicus | reverse complement strand
CCGCAGCTCCTACACATCCCCTTAAATCTGCCATGAAAATCGGTCTCATTGCTATGTTAAAGAATGATATATTTTGATATTTTTTCCATGCCATGATTCATGGAAGGGGTGCTTGAACCCCCTCTGGGGGTGTGCACAGAATTTGTTTTCCCCTTTCCAGAATTGTTTTATCCTTTATTACTCCCTGTTCATATTCATTATTAACTAGTTTCCGTTTCCATTGGTTTCAGTGGAAAACACATTTCTAGCTGTAATATGCTTCCCCGCACAATTAAGAACCTCTCTCAGAACTGATAACCCTCACCCGAGGAAGGCAAATGTCATACAGAGAGGAGACAGGGCCACTATTTTATAGGCAATTAAAATTTGGCTTGCTGACAGGCCATATGGAGATATTGACAACACCGTTCTGTGAGTTGTCCCTCTTTCCTTGCACTCCTCAAGCAGGGGTGGGAGGTGGCTATTTTTAAATGGAAAAAGGGAGCACATGTGCCAGGGGAGACAGACTAGGGCTGCCAGCCAGCTTCTTTGCTCCAGTGAATCGAAAATGGGTGTGGGAAGTGATGCTGTGCGGTGTCACAATATCACTTGCGGCTGTCCCTGGAAGTGACATTATGATGCTCTAGGAATTCCCTGATCTCTATGATGTCACCTTTGAGTACAGCTGGAAGTGACAGTGCAGTGTCACACAATGTCCCTTCCCCCCTTAGCTGTAAAAGTGGTGGGCAACCTGGTGATCCTAAACGAAACCCTGACACTGCTGACCTCCTTACCGTGTAATGTTTGGTTCATTTCAGGATTTTTCTTCTAGCCTGGCTAATGCCCGTGTTGAAGTCAGTCTGAGAGAAAAATATCCAGTCATTTGTGGACTTCATGGAACAGGACTTTCCTGTCCCCCCCTGCTACCACACCCCACCAGTGTTCCCTCTAAGCT
>NW_015223810.1:0-934 GCF_001447785.1 Gekko japonicus | reverse complement strand
ATCTAACCTACATAGCAGAAAGATGATGTATGAGTAATATACTGACAGGTGGATGAAATGTCTGGTGTATATGTGAAACAGTAAAGAAAGAGGCTGCCATTGCTTACCTGGATTATCAGAGTGGTTGTGCAACTCATGTACAATACAAGGAGCTGATATTTGATTTTATTTTCACATTACTAGGAAGGGGGTATGGTGTTAGCTGGAGCACTGACAGAGCTCTGGTTCCTGGCTATGCTCAGTACAGCCAAATGACCTCCCTTTTTGTGCCTGTTGTCTGTGAGCTCACAGGTTTAGGGTATATTGTTGGAAGATCCTTAGAGAAGCCCTCAAGAGAAAGGGGACCTAGGGGGCACATGGGTGCCTGCCCTTGCAGAAGGATGAGACGGTGATGGAAAACAGCAGGTGGAATGATTTATATCCAGCTGGTTCAGCTGTCTCAAGGCTGAGATCTGAAAACCAAGGAGAACTGCTGAGGTCAGGTGGAGAACAGGATAAAAATACACCCTCTGCTGTCAAACAGGGATGGACCAAGGTGGGTCTTGTCCAAGGAAGCTCATTGGCCAGGTTAACTGAGTGTCTACGCCATGTGCTGCAACTTGACTGTACTTAGGGCCAACTTGTCAGGTGGCCTGAGAAATGCTTATAAGGCTGTCATTTATTGATATTCAAATTATCCAAGTTTTCCCTGACACGTTAGTTGCTGAAATGAATCTTTAACTCTTCTGCTTTTTCAGGTTTTTTAAATAAAGCAGGTTCTAACAATAGCAAACCTATGCAGCTTTGCTTGACCTGCATCCTAAGGACTAGATCCTTGCCTCTTTCAAAGAAAGAGGATAGAACTGAGCTTCTTGGCATGCTGAATTCCTCACCAGATACCAATTTATGTACTTCTGTGCCATACTAGTAGAATATACATAGTTTTGCGTTGAAA
>NW_015223809.1:0-934 GCF_001447785.1 Gekko japonicus | reverse complement strand
GGGAACCTTTACCTTTACCTATACATAAATAAATCTTACGTGTTGTTTATATACAATTCCTGTCTCAGTGATCACCACAAAATGTATCTCACCACAGTGAACGCATTCCTATATACTTGCTGTCTTAAGAATGCCTGGTAACTGAGGGCAAGGTTCCCCTGTTTCTCCAGAATCATAGGAGGAGGCAATGTGAGTTTCCTCAGTTGGTAGAAAAGGTCTGTCACACTATTCTATCCTACCACCATACCTCTCATACACATGCACTACCATGATCTCCATTATACCTGGGCCTGCATGTTTTGGTCAAGACAGAGCTAACTAGAAGGATCTTTAAAAAGAAATTCAGAGCAAACAGCACAGACAACCTCACCAACAAACACCTTCACTCCCCATTCCGATCAACAATTTACCATCCACACTTCCAGTCTCATCACACAATTTCACAACTGAAGAGACACGCCAGACGGAGCAGCTGAAAGTCAGAGGGCAAGCCCAGCCTGATATACATGTATTTGGATGGATCCAAAGCCTGCAAAGTGTTACTTATGTGGTTGGGGTCTAGCTTCCTTCTCTCAGTCCTCACTGGTATCCTGACTGCAGTACCAGCAATTCCACAGCCCAGGAGGAAAACAAGATTCCACAGCCCAAGGAAACAAGATGCCTAACTTTCTTCTGCATGGCTTTTCTATGCTAAAAAGTCACCCATTTAATTTTTTAAAAAACCTGCTGTAACTCAAGAGCTTGAGCAAAAAAAAATGTGTCTGAAATTTGGTGCGATTATATGTAATCCCTCAGAGTCATATTATGGACTGATTGGAAAAATTTGTCTAGATTTTATGAAGAATGCAGTTTTCGGTCATTACAATGGAAGAATGCTGTTAAAATGAAATTTCTTAACATGTCTAGCCACAAACATGGGTACATAATTTCTTCC
>NW_015223808.1:0-934 GCF_001447785.1 Gekko japonicus | reverse complement strand
TGTGCGACTGAACAACAACAAAATATTTCCTGCTTGAAGGTGTGTGTGTGTGGGGGACTGGACCCACCTATTGTCTCTAGCTAGACCTATTAGCATTTGTATGAACGTGTCCTGAGGTAACTCTGGAAAGCTACTGAACTGAGCTGTTCTCTGCCTGGGGAGGGGGGGGAGCTTAAAACTCAGAGAGGAGGTTTTCCTGATTTCAAACCTCCAAAGAAAAAAATGCATTTCTTCACAGCTGCCGTAAGCCTACAAGAGCCTGTGACCCACTTAGCAAGTGGGTCACAATCCACAGGTTGGAAAACGTGGATGTTATGTTCACAAACTCCTTGGGGAAAGGGTATGTTATTATTGCTAACAAGGAACATGATCCGGTTACAATCTAGTACTTTTAATATCAATTGATCCCAACAGGAGAGCGTTATGGTTTTCTACAATCAATTCTCAATTGAGTTAATTGCACAACACTTCCATTGCTTTTTTACAGGTACAAATCTGCAAAATGTTGATTTCCCCTACAATTTCAGTGTTGCAAAAAAAAAAATTGAAAAAAAAAATGTATTTTGAAAAGCATCAGGAAAATTATTGGGGAAGAACAAACTTCGACCCCAGTGACACCTTTAAGAGCAACCAAGTTTTATTCAAGGTATACGCTTTCGTGTGCATGTGCATGCGCACTTTTTCATATACATTGAAACAGAAGTTACCAATCCATACATATAGGTAGAAGGTGAGCACCCAATTAGCGCTGTGCAACGCATCCAAAGACACAAGTAGATCTTAATTGGTGCAGCAGACAAACTGGCCATGTTTGAAGCAGTCTTTCTTCCTGTTCTTCCAGTTGCTCAGGGACTCCTGTACATGACTTCCTAAATCAGTTAGTAGCTGAACGCAAAGCATGAATGAAGCCTCCCAGGGCTATTTTTGGGCAGGA
>NW_015223807.1:0-934 GCF_001447785.1 Gekko japonicus | reverse complement strand
TTCACTTAAAGGGACCACTCAAATGGCTGCTTCGGGGGCAGAACTTCTGCTTTTTGGCCCCTTCCGGTTTTACCAGAAGGGGCCCAAAACATCATTGGGGTTGGGATGTCCCCCTAAGGCCCCCACTGGCAAGGTAAGGGGACCTGGCAACTCTACTCCTTGAGCATGGGTGACACAACTTCCACTCTCAAGGTAACAATTACCACTCCTCTTACCCCCTTAGCCAGTCACCTTCTGGCAACCTTTATCATCTAGGAGGGCAAGGGCCAAGGATACATGTGGTAGGTCTCACCTGTCCAAGGATCCTGTACACATCTTCGGGCACCACAAGCTGAAAGGTATTCATATCAGTTGGACAAGCAGATGCCAAAGGTACATCATTTGAACATGTATCCATACCAGCATCTAACTCGGAGCAGGTCTGGAAAGTAATTAGCAAATTGTGATGTGGTCAGAATCAAATTCACTGGGGCTATGATGTAAGCATCCTCAAACCAAACAGAACAGCTGTGTAAGACAATTGCGTGCTGATGGAGTGGTAGCTGAGAAATACTGCCTTTTTGCTGCTATTACTGCCATGGAATAGGCTCTAATACTGGCTCTGTGCCATGTTCAGTCAGCCTTGCTTTGAGTTTTCCACCAGTGACACTCCATCTATCAGTTATTCTTCCTTTTTCATTGCTATCAGTTCCCTAGCACACCAGGGAGACTGCTTGCCTCTGTTGGGTGGGTGGGGGCACTTATGAATGATTGCGTCTCAGCTTGGGCCATTTCTCTATTCCAGAATCATTGGTAGCCAAAGTGGGGGAATCCCCAAGTGCATACACTTAATGCAGTAATGAATACCTGAGTATTTACACTCTTCCTTTATAAAGATAATCCTGTCTGTACTGGGTTGCCTTTTTTTATGAAGAAATCTGCATTCAGTTTAGCA
>NW_015223806.1:0-934 GCF_001447785.1 Gekko japonicus | reverse complement strand
GCAGATTTATATGCTTCTCCGTAGCGATGGCCTCAAAGTGGATTCTGAGAAGAGGCCCTTGAAGGTTTGTGTGTTTTCCATCCTACGCCCAAATTTCACTATTTCCACTATTTCAGTACATCAGCAAGAAAAGTAATACATTCTGGTATACATCAGAATATTTTTCTGGTAACCTTTTCCAGTATGAATTTAGAGGGTTTAAGGGGGGTGGAGTGAACTGTTTCCCCTTTTCTGTACCTGTTTTGTGGTGGCACCCACACCCCCCCAATAACAGCTAGCCAAGTAGCAGTTTCCCCCATCACTGTCTCTTCTTGTTTCTGGAATATTGCCACAGGACCAGTCATATCTGGCTACCTGGCAATGTCAGGAAACCAATTCAGAGTGAGGGCAGACGGTACTGCCCTGCCTCTGAATGGATGTCCCATTGCGAGCACTTTCAACCTGTTCCCAGCCCCCCCTGAAATTTGCTAAACATGTCAGTGGGGCAAAAATCTTTGCAAACTATTTACACACAAAACACAGATCTACCATTTTGGTTCAACACTGCTCTGAAGTTCTTTCCTTGAGTTTCACCCCACCAAGTCTAGCTTAGTATGAACTTTCTCGTCATTTCATTCCAAGGTTAACTGTAGTCGTAACTGGATAACTTGTACTTTTAATACTGCCAACATCAGCGATTGCATTTCAAACGTCCTATACGTCTGCCTGCCTGAAAAGAACCCTACAGTGAGACCCCAGCGTAGAAGGATTTTGTGTCGGTCCCTGTAATTAGTAGGATGATCAGACCTCCAAATGAGAACAGCGATGGATATTTGCAAAGATCTGACATTCAGAATTTCCAACTGCCCCATGGGGAATGCAGGATTTCCCAACTGAATCCAGATTCTGGACGTGAAAGTTATCCCTTGACGCTCGAAACATGAATGCTTTTAGA
>NW_015223805.1:0-934 GCF_001447785.1 Gekko japonicus | reverse complement strand
TATGGGGCTGCCATATGTTGGCTATGACTTGACGGTCCTTTCCACCACCAAAGGAGAAGCTTGAATCTCTGGGCAACAGAATATTCCAGCCCAGCTTCTTTTACACCAAATGGAAGACACAATGGGCCCTACTGAATGGAACCGCAGCCGGATATTCCTCCTCCTTTCCCAGTGGGAAGCTTCCCTTTGAAGAAGCTGTTGTCTTAACTACATCCATGAGCTTATCACTCTGGGGTGACGTCACTTCCTCTACCCAGCCACTACTATGGCAAATTCTGATGGCATTGTCCCTGGCTACTGTCAAATCAACATCTCGAGAAGCCTTAGCCCTTACGGACTGGGACAGCACAGCGGCTAAGAAGAACGTGCAGCGATTCAGGGCCCCCAGGTTCAAATCTCATTTGCTACTGGCAGCCCTGACATAAACCCCTCCCTCTCAGCCTCCAACCCCCATCTGCAGTATGGGTAGAACACCACCTGCCCAGCTGGATGTTAAACATAACAAAACAATTAGTAGCACAGTTTAGCGGCTAAGGCAATGAGCTGCGATCCAGGAGGTCCTGGGTTCAAATTCTGCATCTGTTGCTAGGTGACATCAGCCAAGTCGCACTCAAATCCGGCCCTCCAAAATAAGGGCATAATAATACTGGCTTGCCTTAAAAGGGTTTTTTAGAAGCACTACAAGGAAATAATGCGTGAGAAGTGCTTGAAGGCTGAAAACACTACGGAAACGTTAAGTATCGTTATTCTGGGTAAAATACTTGGGTTGGATCCATCCAGGTTTTTTTCCCCCCAGTTGGTCTCAGTTAATTCACTTCTTTACTGTAGCATTCACCCCACATTGCTTTGGTTCATGTAGGTCCGAAGATCCACACTTTAGCTTTTAGGGTGGTCAAAGGGGCCTTCCCTCCACCCTTTCTCAGGAGCCAAAAAG
>NW_015223804.1:0-934 GCF_001447785.1 Gekko japonicus | reverse complement strand
AGGTTTTGAGGGTGGAGTCGGAGGAGGGCGAGGCTTGGGGAAGGCCTTCAAGGGAGTACAATGCCATAGAGTCCACTTTCCAAAACAGCCATTTTCTCCCAAGGAACTAATTTCAGTCGCCTGAAGATCAGTTGTAATCCCAGGTGATCTCCAGCCACCTCCTGGAGGTTGGCACCCCTAGGATGGGGTGTTCTGTATGGTTCCCATACATTAATTTATTTAAGCACTGATGTCCGGCCATTCGCCGTAGCTCAAGGTGCCTTCCCATAGAGCTTCCTATGGCTAGCAGCAGCTGAATCCGTTAGGCAAAGAAGTACACACCGCGAGCCAAATTCTGCAGAATAAGAGCGAACTCTGAAAATGTGCATCATTTAACACAGGTTTGCAGAACTCAGCATGTCACAGAACACAATCGCTCGCTGTAGAATTCCCGAAGTATCTCCACACACACATAAACGTGCACACTGCCCTGAGGTACTTTCCTGGTACAAAATACTGCACTTTGGATGCTTAAGAACGCCTTCATCCCGGCCATAAAATGCCATTTTGAGGGCAGACGAAAATAGTGTGACGAAACCGGCCACGGATTGTGCAAAAAGATGATAGAGAATGGCCTTGTGGATGCCCATACTTGTGTGTAGCGTGTAGTCTGTGCAAGAGAGAGAGAGAGAGAGAGACCTTTCTCGGAGCCCTCATTTCCATGCTGCCGTCTGCCAGGCTCTTTCCACCCACCCGCCAGCACCGTCGTATTTTATGTGGCGCGACGTCCTTTGGAGAATGCTCGCTCTCCGACCCCACCTGTTCCCGAGCTGCGCGAAAGCCCATTAATGAAGTTGGGCTGGCCCAGGAAGGCAGCCAAATCCTCATGTCCTCATCAAAAGAGACATCTGTCCTTATGAAGAAGGAAGAGATCCCTCAAAGGGGAGAGGGAAGG
>NW_015223803.1:0-934 GCF_001447785.1 Gekko japonicus | reverse complement strand
GTTTCTCCCCCCCCCCCCCCCAATAGCTGAGAAGTTCAATTTAAAGGCATACAGAGGATGCCTGCAGTAGTTTCGGAAACTGAGGGACTTTGGGCTCTGGTATTACCTGCGCTCAAAGAGTGGGGCTACAATGGCTCACAATAGCTTTTTACTAGTTAGCTCCTCAGTTGCAGAAATAGTATTATAATGATCTCCTCATATTTATTTTGCTTTTCCTCATAATTTTACAGATTATAGGACTGAGCTTTTCTTGGTGCACAAATTTAACATTATCAACATGGAATATCCATAGGCCTAAACCTCTGTGCCTGCCTAGCTGTGTGTTCAAAATGGGCTTTGTTACAAACATCTGCTCCGAAGTGAAACTTACATGGCCTTCCATGCCTTCCTGGGGACTCCAGTCTTTCCAGCTATTTCTTCCAGCTTTTAGCCTAATTGTCTCATCTGGCCACAGCAGTTCCTTTCTTTTGGACAAATTGATTCCTTCCAAAACCTGGCTGGGATCCATTATCTGCAACAAAAACAGCTTAAAATATTGAAACAATCAATTCAAAGGGAAACTGAACTCTCTTCCTCTTCAGCTAGATAACATGAGCTAATTTACAAACTCAGAAATAGCAGGCTACTGTCCTGCTGTGACTGTTTCATTTCAGGATGCAAAAAAGAGAGCCAGTTTTTGTTGCTACAATTCAAGGCTTTGGCTAACTGGATTCAGTTAGACATTAGGGAAGCTGCCCCAGCTCTTCTTCAGGGTACTATATTACAACAAATTGCGACCCTTCCTAAACCATAAACACAGGTTAGTAACTCAGTATTACTTCGTGTACCAAAAAATGGTTGCTGTGAGATTTCATATTTTGGGGTGATTTTGACACTTCACAGCACAAGAGATGAAAGAAAATGTATGAACTATTTTTCTGCTAATCTGAAAAAA
>NW_015223802.1:0-934 GCF_001447785.1 Gekko japonicus | reverse complement strand
ACACACACACTGATATCTCCTCTAGCCACTTCACAAAACCATTGTATCTGAAACCAAACAGCACAAGAACTCTGAATAAACTTCCATTGTACTGCTTTGTTAATACATTAAGGCATGGTTTGTGGAAACCTGACAGAAACCCTTTGTCTAACCAAACTCCTCCTCTCTTCTGTTGCTCATCCTTAGAAACTTCCACTGCAGCCCCTGGCTGGTTTTCTAAATCTGAGTGGGTCGAAGATGGAAGAAGGCAATAGTAAAGGTATTTAATTTGCGTTTAGCTTTGCAGCATTAGAGGGGAGGAGATCCAAGGAGACAAAAGCAGGAAACTCATTTGAAAGGATTTCTTTTTTGTCAATTGCTTTGCATGCCTCAGTATCTTATATAAGTGCCCAGAAATTAAAGTTTTCTTGTTTAGCATCTTCTGTAGTATCACACATTAGGGCATAAATACCACTTGGAGAGACAACTTCTTAGCAATTTCTACTGTGGGCTTTAACTGTCTTAGGCACCTCTGCAGTATGATTGATCAATCGATCAATCAATATGGCTGTTAATTCAGCACCAGAACATTAGGAGGGTGTCTTTTGCCTCCACTGACAGACTCCAAAAAACTAGTAGTGCATGCTCTGACACACTGGTGCCACATTCTTCTACCATATACATGAAAGATGACAAAGAGTCCAGACTAGATTTAACCATCATGCCACTCTTTGATTCTCAATTACAGTATGACTTCCTGTGCCTTTTAGCAGACAAAGTGAGCTCTAGCATGGTCTCTACAGCTTCTGTACCTCAGCTCATCTCTCCTAAGGTCTCTCATACACCAACAAGTGAGTGGTGATTCTCTAGGTTACTTATACATTCATTCATATCCTGTCCCATATCATTCATATTCATATCCCAAAAAGGCTCATGACAAATAATGAAGTACAAC
>NW_015223801.1:0-934 GCF_001447785.1 Gekko japonicus | reverse complement strand
ATAAAAACACCAATGAATCAATAACAGGGGCATTAACAAGGCTAGGAGTTCCTGGCTTCCTCCAATGCCTGGAGTCTAATTAGGGTTGCCAACTCTGAGTTAGAAAATTCCTGGGGACTGGGGGGGGGGGGAGTCTGGCGAAGGCAGAGTTTGGGGAAGAGGCAGCTCAGCCCAGTCCAATGCATGGCTTTTCCTCAAGGGGACCTGATCTCTGTAATGCCGGGGGGGGGAGTGTCTCCAGGTCCCACCTGCAGGCTGGCAACCCTAAGTCCTCCATTCTGGAAAACTGCTCCTTGGCCGCGGGGAGCTGCCAGCTCCTCTTGCATGTGCCCGACCCAGCCTTCACCACCTCCATCCCCGTTCCTGCTTTAAGCCCGGGGGTCGGTCCGGCAATCCTGCCTGACCTGGCTCTGGGCCCTGCTTGGAGGTTGGCCAGCGGGACTGGCTCCAACAGGGCGCTGGAGAGCCAGGGGTGGGGTGGCCACCAGGTACGGCCGGTTCGGGCAGGTGGAGGAAGGCGGTGCAGGTAGAGCCCAGGGCAGCGGTGGTGGACAGTGCACAGGGGCCCTGGGTCCCACCGGCTAGCAGAAGAAGGCGGTGGGTGGCGAAGGCAGGCATGCCAGGAGTCCCCCCCCCCCGCCAGCTGGCCGGAGGCGTAGGGGCGAGAGGGCAACCTGCAATTGTGAAGTGAAGCACCCCCGCTGGCGGCCACAGGCAGGGCTGGCTCCAGGCTGCTCCCCTTGGGCAAGTGGGTCGCCCTCCCGGAAAGGTGGGCAGTGGCCTGCAATTTACTACCCTATTTAGGCAAGGGAGGGGAGGGATGGCAGGCTGGGGGGCACCCCTTAAGAGGCCGCTCTAGGCCACTGCCTAAAAATAGTCTATGACAGCCCGGCCCTGGGCAGCAACTGAGGAGGCTGGGTAACATAATTAACAT
>NW_015223800.1:0-934 GCF_001447785.1 Gekko japonicus | reverse complement strand
GTTTTCCCCTCCACTTTATTTGTCACCAGGTCAGTGCATTCAGAACTGATTAGATTAGATTTTCCTTGCTTCTCAGAACTGGTTTCCTTTGTAAGTCTTTCAGCTTTGGAACCACAGTCTTCTCTGTGTTGCTCAGGATAACCCACTGTCAAACAATTCCCTTCTCCAGCAACAGGTCTGGCAACACTTGAATGTGTGATGGCTGAAACTTCTGGACCAAGTCCTGCTTCTAGCTCCCGTGTTATTGGACATTCAGTTTCTTCTCCTGCACTGTTGCTGTAGGTGGCACCTGGGATCTTGGGAATGGCCCTTTCTTCATCTAGTCTGGGCTGGTATTTTGCTGATCTGCCAAGAAGAGAATTAGACTATAACATCACTCTTCTCCTCTCTGAACATGATCACTTGCAGGTGCCCAGCAAACAGTCTGAAACCATCAGATGCTGTAGCATTAATAAAGCTAGAGGAGATGTGGATCTGAACAGCAAATCTTGATGGGAGACCCTTGAAAAGTCCATATAAGAGCAGAATATACATACAAAAGTCAATGTATTAGAAACACAATCACTGAAAAGCGTAAGAAACTCCCGATCGAACTAAAGAAAACAGAGAGTAAGCTATTATGTTAGTAATGTTATAAAAGGGAAGGGAGTTATAAGAAACCTACTAACAGCGGCAAATGTTTTAGTAGCACAATATTGGAACCGGGAGAAATTACCAAGCATGGAGGAATGGTTTAATAAAATATGGCACATTATGTACATGGAAAAAATAACAGTATATCAAAACTTGGACTGATAAACAGTTTGCACAAGATAAGTTAGGAAATGGTATAGACTTGCTAGAGTTGATGCATTCAATAAAACTTGAGATCCTCAGGAGCTGATTCTTGTTAACAATATATTGTATGCTGTAGTTTGGTGTAGTGGTTAAGTGT
>NW_015223799.1:0-934 GCF_001447785.1 Gekko japonicus | reverse complement strand
CCATCTAGGCTACCGGCCCTCACTACATCTTGTGGTGGGGAGTTCCGCAAGTTATTTGTGCATTGTATGAAGAAATACTTTCTTGTGTCTGTCCTGAATCTATGGCCAATCAATTTCCCTGGATGACCCTGCATTTTTGTATTATGTACTTACTGGATGACTTGCAACCAGCTCTGCAGGAGCTGGTATGCCAGAGGACACGTCTTTGTGCCCTTCATCCCCTGCTTCCTGGTGCTGTAGGCATGGGGGCTGTGCAAACATCCAGGGACGTGGCTTAGGAGTCCATCCCTGTCTGCCTTCCTGCTTTGGGGACCTCTCCCAGCTGCTGATGCTGTGGAACTTCCACGCTCAATGACCTCATAATGGCCCCTGGTTCTGTGATGACCCATCTAGGACACCAAGTCTTGGTTGCTTTTTTACCTCTCACATCTGATGTTGGTCCGGCTGGCTTTCTTGTCCACCCATTTTGCTTAAAGAGATAGAGGGGAGGCGGGGGCTATGTGAAAGTTGGCACACGCCAGCACGAAGATAGCTGAACAGGGGACCAGGAACTGGCTTAGAGAGCCAGGAGGGGTATTTTAACATTGCAACTCAGGCATTAAAATTCAAGCAGGGCCAGCCTACAAGCAGTTGCAACCTCCTAAGCTCATTGAAATCAATGGGCATAGAAGCATGTAACTGTGCTTAGGAAAACTCTGTTAATCTTGTTTCTGTGGCTCTGCATGGATTGATTGAACATTTGCAACATGCCACAGAGGGATGGATTCTGACTCAGGAATGTGCTGTTGTATAATCCAGAAAAGTTCTTCTCACTGGTTTGTTTGAGGGGCTCTGGGACAGAAACCTTTTTCAGTCAGTTCCTGCAACTGTACCATTTCTCCGTCCAGGAACTGTGATGCATGTTGTCTCTCTCTGTCTCTCTCTCGCTCTCTCT
>NW_015223798.1:0-935 GCF_001447785.1 Gekko japonicus | reverse complement strand
GGGGGGGGGGCTAAGGAGACCTTATCCAGGCAAGGAGGATGCAGCACTGGGGTCCCAACAAGGGAACATACAGCTGCACCTTCGCAGAAGGTATTTTGTGATCTCCCCAGTAGATCATTGCGAAAAAGTGGTCATATAAAGATGTTGGCAAGAAGGTAGAACTCTTAATTTTGGTCACCATCAACCAGAACAGTAGCAAAAGATAATAAGGGGAGAGGGCTGGAACGACATTTCGCAGGCTCTGGAGCTGTCCACACGCAAATGAGCACCCATCTCCCAGCAACTGTGCTGCTGAAACCAGCCACGTGTACCAGGGCTGGGGGGATTGCAGAGAAAGGCATGGCAGTGTGGGAAACCTGCAAGTATAGCATACTGCAGATTCCTCTGTTCAGGCCTCACGTGGAACCTGCTACCCAGGACTCCCAGGCACAATTCAAGCATAATTGCTCAGGGAGAACTGATTGGTATGTGGGGTGACCAGTCGTTTTGGTTGCCTGCCCCCATGCACTGTCTCTCTGCTGCAGTAAAGGAGTTCATTATTGCTACGTGCTTTTATTCTTCCTAGCCTCCACCCCTTTTGGATGGCTGCCTGCAAAGAGGCATGGGGACAGCAGTGAGAAATGCTCCACAGTAGCAGCAGCAAACAGCCAGTGGGCTCCAGCCTCCTCTGTGCATGGTGCTCGCAGTTCTTTTAGCTTCCCCAGGGTGGAATACATGTGTTGTGGGCCATAGTATACCCAGTGAGCCAACCCTCATCCATTTTCCTTATAGGTAGTCACGCTGTAACTGTATCTGTATGTTTTGCTGGAGCCACTCCATGAAGTCGTGATGATGCAAGATAATGGGCAACATAAGTGTTTGGCCAACACTGGCAAAGGCTGGAGGGAGTCACCTGAGACTGCGGTTGCACTCTCTGAATCTCACGTGTGTGTGTG
>NW_015223797.1:0-935 GCF_001447785.1 Gekko japonicus | reverse complement strand
TTTGCCTTTTTTATTGCAGTCGCAGACTGAGTCAACAGTCTGCCATGACTCCAAGATGACTAGCATGACTCCTGGCCCTTTACCGACTTGCCCCACTCTTTAGCATCAATAGAGTCATCTTCAGAAACGTATTCCCATATTATCCTGCAGCTCCATTTGAGAAGGACATGGGCATATTTAAGAGGATTATTTATAAATGAAGAAGCATGGGAACAAAAACAACGTAAAGCGGAGTATAAAAAACTGGTACTACTAATGAAACAAGAAGAAAATAAATTGAAAAAAGGAAAGAACGAGAAACAAATTAGGATTAAATTGAATTTAATTCAACATCAAGTAAACTTGCTTTTGACGCAAGAAGTAGCTAGAAGTTTAGAATATATGAAACAATATTTTTTTGAGAATGCTAACAAACCAACCAGGTGGCTAGCATATAGGATTAGGAAAGAAAAGTCCAAAAAAATTATTACTACGCTCAGAGATGAAAATCATAGAGAAAAAACTGATATTAATACTCTAAAGAATATAGTGGAAAGATTCTATAAAAAGCTATACCAGCAAGAAAAATTAAATCCTCAAAATACAAAAGAGTATGTAACCAGATGGGATAACAAGAAGTTTGATGAAACTCAGAAAAAAGTTTTGAATAATCCAATCTCTACTGCAGAAGTTATAGAGGCATTGAGAAAACAGAAAAAAAATAAGACCCCGGGACCTGATAGTATACCAGTGGAAGTATACCATAAATTTGAAGAAGAGATAGCATCCCCAGTGAAAGATGTTATGCTTGAGATCATACAAGGAGGAAAGATGCCACAATCTTGGAAGGACGCACTGATTACTTTAGTTCACAAACCAAATACAGATGATAAGGAGGTAAAAAACTACAGACCCATATCACTACTTAATGTAGATTATAAAATATATGCAACAAT
>NW_015223796.1:0-935 GCF_001447785.1 Gekko japonicus | reverse complement strand
CACAGGCCCCGCTTCTTATCATTTTCTAACTGCATGAAATATTTGTGTAAAGAACAATCTTTATAGAGCCTCCAGCAAGATTCTAGAGGCTGTATCAGTAATGGGCATATGCCAAAGATGTTTTAAGAGTAGAACCAAAAATGTAAACTGTAGAGTGACAGATACATGTATCATGCAACCACACTGCTGCTTTCCTGCATGAAAGTACATTATTTGATTTTAAGACTAATTTATGGCTGAGTGAATGGATTCCATGGGAAAACATTTGTTTTAGATGTGAAATGGGAATATGAAATTTCTGTCTATTGTGTTGGATTTGTAATGGTTCATTTCACAGATAATGGCTGCTTATGTTCCTGGTCTGGTATTGAATGCTGAGTAATGCTACAGACACCTAATGATATGCATGCATTTGTAAACTAGCAATATTCTCATCAAAGAGTCAGGCCCTCCTGCAGCCTCCTGTCTTATGTACAGTCAACGACAAGAACATGCAACCTGTCAAACAGCTCTGAAAATTCCATTTCATCATAAACTATTTTGGAGCAGAGTATAGAAGAGGTTTAACGGTCCAGGTTTAATACAGGTATGCATCAACACCCAATCTCATGCAGTCAGTCCATTGTCAACATGGGTAACCTGTTTATTGATATCCTAAACCGACCAAGCCCAATTGGGGCAATGCTAGGTAGAATTACCAACTTTTTATTGGGCGTGTTCCATGAACTTCAATAAAGCACATAACATGTTCTCCATCAAGTGAATCTGAGTGCCAGAAAAGCCCAGATGGGAATTCTAGATCACTATTTTGTTTCTCACAGTAGTCACCTTGGAAGCTTACAAGTATGACTTGATGTGGATGGATGAATATCTCATGTTGTTTGTCCTCACTAACTGCTAAATCCAAGTATTATGCCTCTGCATATGGAGGTTCT
>NW_015223795.1:0-935 GCF_001447785.1 Gekko japonicus | reverse complement strand
TGGATTGTTGGGGCACCATCTGATTGACTTGTAGGTTTTTAACTGTAATGTTAAAATATTTTAAGATGTAAAATGTTGACTTTATTGTATATTTAACAGCTGGAAGCTGCCCTGAGGCCTGTTTGCGGGGGAAGGAGCGGGATATAAGTTGAATACATTAAAAAAGACACAAAAGAACAGAGCAACCCTTAGCCTGGGTCCTTGTCTAAACACATTCTTGATGTTGACTCAATTCTTAGTAGGTCCTGTGATTTCAGAACAGAGCTTCGCCCCAACATCTAACTCTCACTGTCTTTTTTTGCAATGGCAGATTGAAGCAGATCCGCTGCTCCGGAACACCATCTCCCGCCTGTCCTACCGCAGCTTCTCCCGCATGGCTGAGGCCTTCACCTCCCGCTCCCCATCTGGAATCCCCAGTCCGCAGCTGGCCAAGCTAGCCCTCACCATGGAGCTGACGCGGAAAGTGGCCGGCATCAACAGCCACGCCGTGCACACCCTCATGGGCTACAGTCTGCAGTATATGGATATGTTTGTGCCGTGGCTACAGCAGCAAGGTGGCTGGGTACGTGGAGAAACCCACAGGCCTAAATTTTAAAGCCTGAGCTATAGCTTAAAAGCCAGCAAACATGAAACCATTTGAAACAGAAGACCAGGCAAAATTTTGCCCGATATAAACTTGCTCGGTGCACGGATCTAGACAAATATGGCCTTCTCACGCAGAAGAACCACCTGTTTACAAACTGTGTAAATTGGGCCATTCGTTCTTTATGTTCCGGTTCTGTGTCAACAAAGTGGAACTAGGCGACTTGCTTTACAGGGTATTGTAAGGAAAAATCATATCAAGCAAGGGCAAACAACCTTTTTGGCCTAAGCGCCCCCCAAAATGCACCATCTACCTGTAAAAATGATGGTGTGCCAGAAACAAAATTGGAGGG
>NW_015223794.1:0-935 GCF_001447785.1 Gekko japonicus | reverse complement strand
CCCAAGTCACAGCAGAGGAGGGCTCCAAAGTCATGGTCTGCCTAGAGCACCAAAATCCCTTGGGCCAGCCCTGATCATGCATAGCAGATGTGTTTTGCTTGGTGTGGAATGGGCATGTTAGAAGGCTGCAGCCAGTGTGCAGTTGACCACCCACACAACAGTTGCTCTGTCCATGCAGAAATTCTGTAATATGAATCAGCCCTATAATCTCCTAGAATCAGAGAGATACATAGAGAAAGTCTTTTAACGTATGTGGTGGAAGTTGTTCAGGAGTGGCACAGAGGGAGGCCCAGCGTATGAGAAAAACTCAAAGCCGAAGAGTTCTTGTCATGAGCCTGGGGTGACATGACAATGACATGGGCTTCCTGGCTGCTCTGATAAGTGTGCACATCATGTGTGAGTAGGGGGCACCCAAGCTGCTTTGTGCTGGTCACTATTGATAAAGGTTCTGTGCCGTGCAGTGTTTACAAGAAAGGACATTAAGTCACAGGGAGCAAATTAATTGTGTTTATATATAAATGTTGTATCTTTGCACTAGATATGGGCCTGTTTAACTTCAGACACAGCTGTGTGGAAACAGTCTATTAGACTGCAAGGAGGTGGTCCAGGGTTTCAGACCTCTAACGTGATTCTGTCATTCTAACCCCTTTGTTTCCAATTGCCGTTTCAGTAATTAAACTCTCATCTGGTAAACCACCTTCCTCTCCTTCTTCTAATCTCTTCCTAAAATGTATTTCTTACGAAGTAGAATCTTTTGCCAAATTAAACGGAGACTAAAATCCTTTATGTCCTGCTGCCAGCTAAACCTCTTGAACCCAAGTGAGGCTCCTCTTGTGACATTTCCTTATCACGGAAACGTGTACATTAGAGGTGTGTCTAGATGTTTGTGATTGGCTGAGGGAAAGGGTTAAACAGGGCTCTTTTTGTAGAAAAAG
>NW_015223793.1:0-935 GCF_001447785.1 Gekko japonicus | reverse complement strand
ATTATAGCACTACAATGAACTAGCAATT
This sequence comes from Gekko japonicus, assembly GCF_001447785.1. NCBI lineage: Eukaryota > Metazoa > Chordata > Lepidosauria > Squamata > Gekkonidae > Gekko > Gekko japonicus. The sequence continues at coordinate 907 of NW_015223793.1, read as the reverse complement.
GCCTATTAAAGAAAAAACAGCCCCCCGCTCAGGAATACCACTTCTTGATTCTCCCAGTCATGGGAATAGAGCTTATGCATGTATCATTCATATGTAAAAAGACACTGCAGCCACAGGACACAAATATGGGTAGGTGGAGGGTGGAATCATCATGCTCAGTCATCATGAGTGGGATCAGAGCTAGTGCTTTCACTCATGCTTCCCTCTATGTTGCCACACATTTGACATGCGTGCAGGGCTAGAGGACAGGAGAGAGCTTTGAGCTACTGAACATAAAGCATTTTGGAGTTACAGTTTATACCTTTGTACCTACATACATCTTTCCAAGGTACCATAAGTCCCCAATGCTCTCTCAGCCACAGAAAATATACCCCATAGCTTCGTCTCGGACTTCTCCATGTTCAGGGAAGTGGGGGGCTTATAACAGTATTTTCTGCTCTTTTTGTGTCATAATTTACTGCGCTACTTGTATTATTTCACCGTGGATTTCTTTTTCTGTTGAAGTGGAGAGCTTTCTATGCACTTAGTCCATCATAAGCAGAAAAAACAGCAATATGCCTGTCTGCTAGAAAAGAACACAGCAGCTGGGCTTTTGTGAAGACTGGAAGAAGCCCTGGAACAAACTCCATTCTCGGTGTATCATTTTTCTTGCTACCATTCATCAACAGTTTCCTGACTGACCCCTCAAAAACAACCGATAAGTTAGAAGCTATGGAGGAGTTAGCAATTCTTCCAGAAAGTAAAACTTTTAAGGATTGAAAAGAAGCATTTGCTTCTGGTAGGAAATAGAACACACAGAAGGCCGCAGAATCAAAACACTTACTGCCAGAAACAGTGCTATATTTGTCTTAGAGGATCCTAGAGATGGATCATGCCCAGACTTGGATAGCCCAGGCTAGACCAATCT
>NW_015223792.1:0-935 GCF_001447785.1 Gekko japonicus | reverse complement strand
TTAGTTCTGCATGAGTAGTAATGGCATGGAAGCCTTGTCCTCTGTGGATCTGTCATCACCACTATACAATGAGCTGCATCCCATGATCCAGCAGCAGAAGGCGCCAACAGTCAGCCATCTTCCCCAGAAGCCATTCCTTTGAAATATCATTATCACAAAATTTACAGCAGATTATGTCCAGCAGTAACGATGCCTTATAAATGTATACTTTAACTGCACAAAATAGATAAACCATGTATACAATATGTACTAAATGTAACCAAATCTGCGGATTTGTTTAAGATATCTCTAACAACTGACGGGAACACACTGATTCAATTTAGTATATCTAGCTGGGCCATAATACCACCTGTACAATACTCTGAAGCCATTTCCCCTAATGTTTACGTTTTGAAATGAGGTTAGGGCATACTGAGGTATTTTACACCAGACCTGTTCTGAATAATTTATCCTTATGTCTTCTCCTCTCCTGGCCTTATAAGGTCAAACTTTGTGATACTGAGTCCATCAAAATCATTTGCATTTTCACCAATAACGTTTTTATATATAAGATTGGGCCATCCCTTGTTCTATTTAGGGGTCTAAAAATATCTATATAGGGCTGACTTATACAGAATAGTCAGAACTCTTGATCTCTGAGTATTGGTATAATGATACAGTTATCACACCTATTTATTGCCTGATTTCCTCCCAAGATATTGTCGATCTATTCTGTGCAAAATCCATGGATCATGGAAAATTAGCACCTATCCCACTGTTAAAATTACCTGTTGCCCTGGTTTCTGCAAAGTCTTTACTTAGAATTAGAGAGATAGCTGGAGAGAAACCTGGTACTAACTGCAATTTTACTTTATTCCTAGAAGCCATTTCTGACCCAGGGAGTTTGTTCAGAGGACTGTGAGATCTGCATGGAGTAATAATAATCATGTGGGTCA
>NW_015223791.1:0-935 GCF_001447785.1 Gekko japonicus | reverse complement strand
CTTGCTCAGAGGCAGCCTTTACCAGTGTTGCCCAAGACATTGGTAGCTTGAGAGGCTGAATTTTTAGCTTTGGGGTGGTACATGAGGAAGAGGAACATGCTTTACATGCACAAAAACACATGGCACACATGTAAGAAACACACAGATCCCAGGGTGGTTTTATCACAACAACATCTGTTACATGGAATAATTTTAAAGAAGTATGCACTGTGTCATCTAATTGTATGTTTCAGTCAGGACAAGGACTGTTTTCATGCTTCCCAGTTATTTTGAGCTTAGTATGAAACTATGAAAGTATGAAAACTCTGATGACTGTAAAAATTTGCAGAAAAAAGCATCTGTCAAACATATGAAGATGAAATTATTATTATTATTTTTTACTATTTCCAATTAAGAAAAGTTGCTTATTTAGATTCATTAGGTGAACCCTTGAGTACCTTTCTCCAAAGATTTCATTTGTTGAGTAAGCATTGTTCACTTGTGCATGCTAATTAAAAGTAGTACTTTCTCAGTTTAGAGAGGCCATTCAGTCCTAATTATTTATACAGATGTTTCTTTCTATATTGCATTTTGCCAGACATACTATACAAGATAGTATTCAAGTTCTGGTAAAATATAAAAATCACAGCTCATAACTGCTAACTAACTACTGAATTGGACTACAAGTAGTCTAGATTTAATGGCAGTTTATGTGGGTAAGGTCTAGATGAAAAAAGAGTAATAGATAGTGCAATCCTAAACTCAGTTAAAGTTGGATGGATCCAGCCAGCTTTTTCATTCAATCTCATTTCATTCCCATATTTACTTCACCCTTGTGGCATGTGCCTTTTGCCAATGCAGGTAAGATTGCCAGATCCTGGGTCTGGGTGGTGTTTTCCCAGATTTTGGGGGCCTCAGCCCACAGCTGACCACTTGGCCAGCAAGGGAAGTCCCAT
>NW_015223790.1:0-935 GCF_001447785.1 Gekko japonicus | reverse complement strand
CTGCCCTCCCTCCCTTTCAAGGCATCAACAATGACAAGTGGAAGCTGGAGAGAGGGGTCCTTAGCTGGGGCTTGGTCCACGCATGACTGAGGAGAGCCTCGTTGATTCCTCACATCCCTCTGGTCTCAGGAAAGGCAAGCTGTACTCGTAGTCCTAACAGATATTGGCATAATAGCAGCAAGAACAGTCCTTAAGATGTAAGTGGAAGAAAACATGCATCACTCCTGTTATGAAAGAAAGGTTCCTACAATCTGCAAGTGTAAATATTTCCAGACTTGCAGAAATTGTTGCTTTTCTGTCAGGCCACAAGAGGCTTTCAGAGAATTGCTTACATAGTCCACTATTATTCTATCATTTTTGGTAGTTAAAACAAATAAATGTATTTAAAAGCTGCAGGTTTATCAGTGGCAAAGTAAACAGGCTTTCTTATCCTTAACGGGTGATGTACTGTGACTGTGTCCATTCTTATGTGTGGTTCAGAAAAAAAATCTTGGTACAGAGGGTACATTGTTTGGAATTTTTTTAAAGCCCTTTTGTCCACATGAGTTTCCTATATTCCTTTGAAGAATATACCATTGTTTAGCTGATGTTGAAAGTAAGAGGAATTGTGACCAAACCATTGTTTTGGCCAAGAATTTGTGAGTAATCCTAATATAGAATTGTAGTTGAGCAAATGAATGTTCTAAATGGCTAGTTATCAGTTAATGTAGCATAGTGGCTAAGGCTGAAATCCTGCATATATTTCACTGGGAGTAACTTCTATTACACTTAGTGGGACTTACTTCTGAGCTAAATTACATAGGGCTGTGTTGTACAACTTGAGCCAAGAAATCCCCATTCAAATCTATTGTTGACATAGGTAATCTCTCTCATCATTTCTTCTGTAAAAGGGGAAAATTAATACCTATTTTACAGCATAATTGTAAGGATTACTG
>NW_015223789.1:0-1006 GCF_001447785.1 Gekko japonicus | reverse complement strand
CAACGAACATGAAGTTGAACAAACTCTGGCGCACGACAGAGGACCTAGCGTGACGTGAGAAGAAGAAGAGGAGATTGGATTTATACCCCATGGCCCTTCACTTGGAGTCTCAGAGCGGCTTACAAACTCCTTTCCCTTCCCCTCCCCACAACAGACACCCTGTGAGGTGGGTGGGGCTGAGAGAACTCTGGCACAAACTGCTCTTTCAGGAACAGCTGTGCCAGAGTTTGTGACTGACCCAAGGTCACATCAGCAGGTGCAAGTGGAGGAGTGGGGAATCAAACCTGGTTCTCCCAGTTTAGAGTCCGTGCACTTAACCACTACACCAAACTGTGGTCCATGGGGTCGCGAAAAGTCAGACTCGACGGTGTGACTGAACAACAACAAGATCAGCAGTTTACGGCACTGCTTTCCGTGTGCAATTCTTGCTTTTACGGCACTGTTTTCTAATTTGTGTAATCCGGTTTCTGCATTTCTTGCATCATGTCTTACACTGTTTGTATTGCATCGTTTCCTACCTTTGCATTCCAATCTCATTACAATGTTTATTATATGCCTCAAGCGGTACCCATGGCATTGCTAAGGTCTGTACACCACCTTAAGTCTCAGTAAGAAAAGTGAACTATGAATTAATGATTTTTAAAACATTTCAGGAGACATGGCAACAAACACACTTACAAGCACTGCATGTAGAATAACCCAGTGTTCCACAAACCGTTGGGAATTTTGGTCTCCTTCTAACCGTATCTGTTCCACAAAATGCACACAGAGATCTTGAAGTCTTGAGCATGTCACCTGCTGTAAGGCACAAGGCTCTGGGGACACACTGCCGCAACACTGGCCTGAGACAAAGACATTTCTGAGCCCCCAATGAAGCCACACATTGGACTAAACATTAACTCTTCCCAAACCAGACTGAGATGCCCAAGCATGCAGACACAACATGAACACGCGAAGCTGCCTTGTAATGAATCAGAGCATCAAGATCAGTATTGCCTACTCAGAC
>NW_015223788.1:0-937 GCF_001447785.1 Gekko japonicus | reverse complement strand
AGAAAGAAAGAAAGAAAGAAAGAAATATACCCCAAAGTATTATTTTTAGAAATCTCACCAATGGCCAAGATTGCTCGGGATCTAACTCATTACTTCTGTAAGTTACACACTATTGGAGTCCTATTTGTTATCAAAATAGAACAAAATGCATGCATCAAATATATAACCTTGTCTTGTTTTTTATAATGCATCACCTTAAGCTATGTTTATTTAAGTCCTGGGTTTGGGAGGGCCAAATCAAAATGGAGTGCAAGAACTATGGGCTATTTCTGAAATATAAACAAATCTAGGTCCATCGTGGATCCTTTGTCAAATTGGTCAGCTTTTCCCCCAGAGTATCTGCTCCCCCCACCACATCATAGTGTATTAGCAGAAAATCCCACAGAACAATCAATATATAGCTCATAGAAAGCTTTAAGTGTTTCTCTTTAGTGTCCAGGGCAACATTCAACAAAACTGCCTACTTGTTGTTTTCCATTAATTTTGAGCTGGAGGATTTGGGTGGGCAAACATGTATGTTGCCCCATTTTTAAATCATACAAGAAAGGGTTCCTTGAAAAACCAGTTCTCATTTGTGGTGCTTGTTTATATAATTAATCAATCAGTCAATTCATTTAACCATCCATAAGACAGTTATTTAGAAAACTGGTATTTTTAGTGCTATACAGGGATGCTTCATAAAACCATTCATAGTTTTTTGTAGACTAGGATTGCCAGTCTCCAGGTGGTAGCTGGAGATTTCCTGGGATTGCAACTGATCTCCAGGTAACAGAGATTACTTCATCTGGAGAACATTGTCACTTTGGAAGGTGAACTCTAAGGCATTAAACTCCATTGACATTCCTTCCCTCCCCAAATCCTGCCCACCTACAACATCTCCAGATATTTTCCATCCTGGAGCTGGTTGTCCTCACAGACAATCTCTGCAGACAGCTGG
>NW_015223787.1:0-935 GCF_001447785.1 Gekko japonicus | reverse complement strand
ATTCCAAGATTTTTCCCATTCTTCCCTCTCTCATTTGCGACCCAGATCTCTCTCCCATTTAGTCATGAAGGGTTTTTCCCCTTCTTTTAATAACTCTTTTTCTAGTAGAAAATTATAGATTTTCCCAATCTGTTTTACTGTCTCACGTAACCATATTTTGTCTAGTTGTGTATCTGTGTCATAAAAACCTGATTTTTTGTCTCTAGAGAATCTTGAGATTAGTTGGTTCCTTTCCCAGATTGAAAGGTTTATATGCAATTCCTGCAATGCTTCCCAAGTTTTAAGTTCCTTTTGTTCATCTAGTAAACTCTTGTATGTTATGTTTTTTTCTTCTGTCATTAACGTTGGCATCACAAAAGCTTCTATGGGAGAAATCCAGTTGGGTATTTTTCATAGTTTTTTTCTTTTATCTGCCTCCATACTTGCATTAAAGGACCTCTTATTATATGGTTGGTGAAGGTCTTTTGTGTCTTATCTTTATCATACCACATAAAGGCATGCCAGCCCATATGTAGATCATGACCTTCTAACTTTAATATTTGTTTGTCTTCCAATAATGCCCATTCTTTTATCCAACATAGTGCAGCTGCCTGATAATACACGCTCCAGTCCGGTAAGCTAAGTCCTGTTCTCGTTTTTTTCTCTCTCAGCAGTTTTAATTTTATTCTGGCTCTTTTCCCTTGCCAGATAAATTTTCTTGTTACCTTATTGAGTTCTTCGATGAATTTTTTATTTTTAAGAATAGGGAGACATTGTATTATAAACATAATGCGTGGCAACACGTTCATTTTGATCATAGAAATTCTTCCCATAAATGAGATTTGTAAATTTTGCCATCTATGTAAGTCCTTCTTTATTTCCTCTAAGATTACTTTGTAGTTATTTTCATACATATGGCACTGTTTTCCCCTCCCCTAAGCAGAATTAAGATAATC
>NW_015223786.1:0-935 GCF_001447785.1 Gekko japonicus | reverse complement strand
TGCTCAGAATGGACTTCTGCGTGTTTGAATGTGGTCTAAATCAGGATCTTATGCATTTCTCCTCTACGTAATCTCTCCTCTCCCCGCCCCTGTCCTCGCCCCAATGTTCATTCTTCAAAACACGGGCACAATCACTCCTTCTCGCGGGCCACCGCCACAGCATGGGTGCTCTGGCATGGCCCCGCCCCCTCCTGCAGAAGCCCCGCCCTGCGTTCAAACCCCAACCGGGCACGGCACTCCTGCTCAATTTGTTTGCCCTCCGGTTGCCATGGAGACCTTCTGTTCCTTCTTGCGCCGGTGGGACGAAAACAAAGCTTCCAAATATTTAATTCGGCAGCCCACCCGGGAGCCTTTTAAACTCCCCTCTCGATGTTTGACACGTAATAATTTCTCCTGCTTTTAAGATTATCCTAAAATTCTCACTCCCTTTCTCCGTCTCTCTGAATCCCAGCGGTTGGGCCTCGGGAAGGAATAAGCGCGAGCAACACCGATACACGTTTCACATAACAATTTGCCAACCTCTCGGCGAGCGGGCGGGAAGGGAGCGCCGAAAAAGAGGGAGGAGGGGAGCGATCCAAGTCGGTCTCCATGTCCTCTCGAGGCCCAGAAGAATGGCAAACGGGAGTCCCCCCGGAAAAGTGGCACAGGGGCCTGGGCAGACCGAGAGCCCCCGATCCTGGTGCAGCCCACCGGCTTTGTACTGTGGCCTGCCAACTGTTCAGCAACGGTCCTGTCTTTTTCTCCTCGGTGCCGAATTTCAGAGCTGAGGGGGACCAGAAACCCAGCCCCCTCAGTTCAGAGCACTACATGCTGTTGCAAGCTGGGTCTCGAGCAGGGGTCCCCAACGCGGTGCCGATGGGCACTGTGTTGCCTGCCAACAATTTATCTGGTGCCCGCCAAGTGCTTATAGGAAGCGGGGGGGGGGGTAAAGCGTG
>NW_015223785.1:0-935 GCF_001447785.1 Gekko japonicus | reverse complement strand
TCCTGCATCTTGCTGTGAGTGCTTCCTTTTTTTATTCTACTAGTTTAAAGATACCTAAATATTTAAGTAAGTAAGTAGTTTAACCAAAGCCCCTTCTGCTTTATGTTGGCATCTTGAGCCGTTACTAGCTGGTTGCTTGTTGTTATGTTTATCTGTTCTGAGACTCCCCCAAAAGCTCAATTAACCTCTTTCACAGCACCGAAATATTACATATTATACTTAATTTAGAATGCATTGCCTTCTATCTGGAGCAAAATTTACAAAGGGGTGGGGGGAAAGGTACTGATAAAGATGCAGAGGTAGTCGGAATATATCAATTATTTATATTAACATTCATTATCATACTAAAAGGTAGCACAAAGACCACAGGGAACTGTCAGGTTCATATAATTTCACTCTAATGATTCCAATTTACTGTAATTAAGTCAGTAGGAAAAAAAATCCAGGGAGAGAAACTGTAGTGTCCCTTTTAATGCCAACTGACAGAAAGGTTTTTTAATTACAATGTTATTTACAAGAACTGTATTTTTGACTGACTGAACAGATCAGGCCTATTATCACTTTCAGGGAAGATTTCTTTGGATGCCATGATTTCAAATGGATAAGTTCACATTTCATGGGAAGTATTTCGCTGAAGAAACCCTGGAAAAGCAAGGACTGTTTCATTCAGCCTTTGTAGTATGGCAGGCTATAACCATAGATTCAGTACTTTACTTTGCACCCAAACTTCTGCTGCCCCTTGATGTACGTGGCGGGGCACAGAAGAGTCTTGGGCTTGTTCATGTGCCTCATCACTGTAGCTAGAACATTAACCCAAGCCACACACTTAAACATTCCTACATACACATGCATTGCAGGTATGAGGGTAGCCCACCACAAGGGGTGAAAGAATTGGGCAGCTGAGGAGTATGTACCTTATCAGGCTTGCCACTTAC
>NW_015223784.1:0-935 GCF_001447785.1 Gekko japonicus | reverse complement strand
GGTGGTTCCTGGGCGATTTGTGAACAGTGCCATTGCACAAATCACGGTTCGTGGATGCATGAACTGGCCTAGTTCATCAATTTGGTTTGTGCCCATCCCTACTCCAAAGACCCCACCCTATGTCCTGGTAACATTCAAACGTGAGTTGTGGGTTCTCCTCAGTTCCCATGTACTACTTTGCCATGTGTCTAGAAGCGGCTTCAGTCTTCCTTCCTATGACACTGCCTCCACCTGAAATGGTCAGGGTGGGGTGCTCTGTTTAACCCACTGAGGAAACCCATGGGTTTTCCCAGTTAGCCAAGTACCTCTCCTCTAGGACCGTTTCAGGAAAGCAGTATAGAAGGGAAGACTGAAGGCTCTTCTCCACACGTGTGGAGGAGAGCGCACAACTCACGTCTTGCAGAGTTGCTAGGGCAAGCCTGGTAACCAGCAGAAGGGTTGGTGGTGGGGACATGACGGGGGACAGTGTCATAAATGTGATGCTGTGACTTCCTGGGAAAACCCAGAGGTGGCAGCAGTAGCTCTAGGAATCACCAGGAAGTTTGTGGTAAAAACAATCTTCTGCAATTCCTAGAATGACCACCATTTCTTCTGGGCTTTCCTGGAAGTGACCTCATCGTGCTTGCAATGCTGGTGAGGTTTTTTTTATCCCCCCCCTGCTGCCACTTGTAGGAGTGGTAGGCAACAGGAGCTCAGAACGGGGGATCCTCCACCCTGACGAGAGTGTTTGGAGGCCTACATGTCTGAGTGTTACCCACGTTAGGGACCCAGGGCTCAACCTGTGTACTCTGTAATGTGTAAAGAGGACTCTATAGTTGACCACTTTGGAGATATCCATCCCAATCAGGTAGCAAGAGGTGCCCTTGAAGCCACTGAAATAAATAGGTTTAGGGGTGCCTAATTTGGCATAGCATTTTAACATTAAAGGTAAAGGT
>NW_015223783.1:0-935 GCF_001447785.1 Gekko japonicus | reverse complement strand
AAATTAAATAGATGGGTTTGCACTCCCTTGAAGAAGGGAGTTTGTCGCCAGGTTGCTTTCCATCTAGACGGTCACATGAAAGCACTGGGTGATTTAGATCTAGACAGGGTGCTTTCGATCAAGACTGTCAGATGGAGGCACTGAGTTTTTCGTTTGAGCATCAGACGGATGCACCAAGCGCCCCTGTAGTACGTGTAGTACATATATGTTCATTTCATTTATTAAAATGTTATGCTCTTTTCCTATTAAAAACACCCAAGGCACCGTAGATGTGATAAAACAGAAAATACAGTAATGCTTAAAACACGAATAATTAAGACCAGCTAAAACCCCAAGACATGAACATTAGATTTTCCATTATTTTCCTGTCACCTCCACACGCTTTGCTGGGATTTCGACCTGGAGAGGCACACCACGGATTGCGATGAGAGATCCCAGCTGAGTTAGACCAGGTCTCCAAAGCAAAGTGGATGGAACAGACTCGAGATAACTTTAGAAAATTAAAACGATGTAATTTTAACTTTTTATGGATCTGTCTGCTTTTTTAAATTATTCACTCTCTGTGTTTTAATTATGTATGCGTACCTTGAGGCACTCGGTACATTTTGGAAAACACAAACAACCACAGGCTGGTACAGTTCAGAACGCATGCTACTGGAAATTGCTCTTATCCTCCTTTAGGCCAAATGCACCTTGACTGGAGACCTCTTTTTGGAACTTCTACATTCCCCATCTCCTGAATATAACAGGGCCATCGCACATGTTACTTGCGTTTGGGTGTATGCCTCCGGTGCCTAAAGCACACACCTAAAAAGCTCATGTGGGAATGCACAAACACTTGTTTGCAAGCATGTCTATCACACAGGTACACTTGTCAAGGGCCTGAATTGACTTGGATGAGATATTTAGACCCAGGGCTATTTTGGGGCAGGAAC
>NW_015223782.1:0-935 GCF_001447785.1 Gekko japonicus | reverse complement strand
TATAAATGAAGTAAATAAATAAACAAATGTTTAAAAGTAGCTTACTTTAAAAACATGACGTGTTTAGTTTTAATACTTTTAGATGTAAAACTAGAAGTCTCTTCTGCTTTGGTTTCAGCTTTTTGTCTTGCCCTGGATTAGTTCTGCAATCAATTTGTAATATTTATTTCAAATTCAGTATCTGAGTATTTGTTGCACTTGACTGTGAAAAATTGATTTAAAAAAAACCTGAATTCAATAAGCAGCTTTTAGAACACAAATATTAAGTGTTTAGATGGAAACATTATTTTGACTTACTGGATAGATTACAGGATAGTGTTTGATGTCCAGGAATTGATTTGGAACTAATGGCCAACTTCTCTGCCCATCTTAAGGAGCCTAGGCCTGATCTTGAAAAAAAGTTTGATTCTTTGTAAGACTTTAAGAATGTTCTGAGAAATACTTGGCATACCTTTGTACTGTGTTCAAGAGTTATTATTTAGATATTTCCTCTATAACTGCTGTAGAGGGATATTCTGCAGAATGCCCAGAATTTTCATAGTGTTTTATATTTTTGTTCCCTTTTAATTTGTTGACAAACATCAGTGTACCCTCCAAAATAGGCTACAGTGACTTAGGCTACTGACTAACAAGTAGATATATTACCATGCTAAGAAATAGTAGAATAAAACCTGTACAGAAGGTGTGATCTTGGACTTTTATCGAGAAAGCTGAATTAATTAATAAGGGCAGTTGTATTATAAGTGGAACATGGGAGGTCACTGTTTTTCCCTGTTGTTTAACTGGATGCTGAAGTAGGCTGATGATGAGACTGTTTCTGCATCTTCCTTATCAGCTAAATTGTGTGAAAAGCTATACTGACTAGATTATACCTTTTAGTTTTTTAAAATATGGTTTTCTTCAGGAGATTGTATTGAAATAACTGTAGAGAAGTG
>NW_015223781.1:0-935 GCF_001447785.1 Gekko japonicus | reverse complement strand
CCTTTCCTTGTACTGGGTACCTGCTTTGGACATTACACAGAAGCACAAGGAGAGGTATCTGTGTTTCTCTCCAGTTCTTCTTGCTAGGATTTGAGAATTGTGGAATAATTTGCACCTTGACAAAAGCAATGGAAACAACTAAAATATTGGGTTAATCTCTATTTCATGTAACCTCAATAGAAATTACAATGGGATTGTGATGGGCTCAATAACTCTAATGCAATTCCATACTAAGATTCTGTTGGATGTGACATAAATATGGAATGCCATACACTCAATGAAAGAATCAGCTAAGTTCGATAGTAGTAATATTGCCAGGCTCAGAGCTTCATATGAAGGCTTATTTTTCAAGCTGATGTGCCACCATTTAGTAAGACTTCATTTGTTGTGGGTGAAATATGCCAGATTAATACATGAATCAGCAGACTCCCACCAGCTCTTGGCTCCTTGATATATGCCTTCAACTAATCTACGATAAGAAATATCAGAGTGGCTCCTAGAGGAGGAAACTTCAGCATGACTTACCCATTGGAGACTGATGGCATGGGCTTCCCAGTTCTGGAATGTAATGTAAATGCTCCCATCCTGAAGAAGAAGAAAAAGAGAAGCTAGAACTAAAATTCCCACTGATAACATACTTCTGTTCTCTTATGGTTTTGAGAAAGGTGATCCTCTTCTCAGAGTTTCCTGCAATATTATCAGCTTATTCCCAACCATGCATGAGCATAGCCTGATGCTGGTTTTGATTTTCTATCCAGGCCAGGGATATACAGTCATTTATTAATGAATGAAGAAAAGGAACAGAAATGTCTCGTTTGTTATTGTCACTCTTATAACAAAAACAAATAGGAAATTTAATTACATTTGTTAATATACTGGAAACTGTCTGGTTTAGAGCAGGGGTGACGAACACATTTGTTATGAGGGCCAGATCT
>NW_015223780.1:0-935 GCF_001447785.1 Gekko japonicus | reverse complement strand
TTTTTTAAACTCCAGTGAAAGAGAGATTGCCAAGTAAATCATCTAAACTGAGAATAAAAACCCTCAGTGTGCGAGATATAAATATATAATAGGCTACACATAAATTTGAAAGCAATTCTAACCAACTGGCATAAGTGTCACCTGGACATAAAGAATTGGTCTTGGCTTCTGAAAATTTTTTCCTGGGCAAGCCAAACTGAAATGAATGGGAGGAAAAACTGGATTTCTGGTTCTTGCCTCTTTAAGAATTTAAAGAAATAGATATGATGCTCTATGTACAGGGTGAGGTAACCAGTTTTCGACTAGAGTTATACTAGTGTTGTCTTAAATCGTATGTTAGTGTTGTGCTTGAATCTGGTTCTGTTTGCATTGCAGTAGTGATTCGTTTACCTTTCCACGGTTCAGTAATTTTATAACGAGAATACACTTTGTCCCTCCTCTGCAATAAGGCTGAATTGCAGTCTTTTACACTAGATTACCGGTAGCAGTTATCTGGCTCTGTCGCTAGGGAGCGACATCTCATATATAAAACAGTGGTTCTTGCTCTCGAACATCCAGAATCTTCTTCCTTGTACATGGGTCTGCAGCTATGGCTTTGTATGAAGAGAGGGAGACAGAAATCTCCTAAGCGTGCTGTAAAGGTGGCCGTACAAACAGTGGGAACAATGATCCACCACGCTGTGGCGTTCACTTTATCAAAGCATGCGTCTCAGACCTACTGAAGAAACGGTGTTTTCATTAAGTATTACAGAGGGCAGTGTGAAAGCTCAGATCCCAAACATTCCCGGCACAGCCTGCTTCAATACCTGCCACGTATGGAGCAATATCTTACGTAGACAAGTAATGAGAGCCAGTTAGAACTACATTGGAATGTCTTCAGCATAGCCCTAGCTAAAGAGGAAAGGGATCCGTCTGGGTAGGAGAGATGTTAGTGT
>NW_015223779.1:0-936 GCF_001447785.1 Gekko japonicus | reverse complement strand
TCTCCATTTCTGCTGTTAGGTATATATGAATCTGCCTCACCCCAAGCTCAATGCTGTCTGCTCTGGGCAGCAGCTGTTGTCAGGCAAAACAAGGAGTTTTGGAATACCTGAGACTGAGGACCCCAATGAAATAGAAAGCACACCTGAACGCCTTCAGACATGGTACAGCAAATTGCATACCGCCTTCTTTCCCCTCTTTTTCTAAGCTGTAGAAATCACTTCGTTAGAACATTATTTATGTAGAACATGAGAATATCGTAGCAGAAGTCTTTACCATACATATAACCCCCTTCCGTTTAGTTGAAGCTTTAATGGTTTGCCTGTTTCATGTGTTTGACACCGAGGCATACAACTACATCTCAACGAAGCCACTGCCATCAGAAGGATTTTAATTGCCGTCTGTGATCTCAGATCTGTCTTGGCGTTTATGCAAAGTTTGGTCAGTGGCTTCAGAAGCAGTGTTTTCTTTTAAATTCCTTGCGAAGATGTGAGAGGGTCCTTCATGTTTGAAAGCCGTCTGGTACAACATAAACACTGCATTGCTCTTAAAAGATAAGGACAGCATCCCCAGAGCTTCAGAGACACTAACGTTTGAGGAAAACAACTCTAATTCGGAGTGGCAGAGCAGGGTGGCGACACACAAATTGAGCAGGAGTGCAGGATGGAGGAGGGTAGGAGAGGGTTTCTTGATCATTATAGTCCTGCTCGTTAATGAGAGAATATCTCAAACCTCCTCTCTATCCACAAAGCATCTGCGGACAGAGAAAAAGACCAAATCCATTGACATATTCAGTCTAAAATTGAATTGGTTTCCCACTGTAACCTCCTCTGAGAAGTTTTTACTACAGAAATGCCAATGGTTTAGAATAGTGTTTCACAACCTGTGGATCGGGACCCAAAAGGGGGTTGCAAAGAAGAAGAGGAGGAGGAGGAGGA
>NW_015223778.1:0-935 GCF_001447785.1 Gekko japonicus | reverse complement strand
AAAAATGGAAGAGGAGAGAACAATGTACACCATCCTGAGCCACCTTGGAGTGGCTAATTAAACAAAGTTATCCAGTGAGCTTCATGGCTGAGTGGGGCTGTGAGCTTGGTATTTGACGTCCCAGCCCAGGTCTCAAACCAGTAGACCACACTGGTTCTACACTTGCACCTCCTTCAACTGGAGAGGCTCAAAGCAGAAATCTCTCCTTATCGGGCAACAGGCTGCTTTCACTGATGTAATAAAGTGGGTGTTTGTATCATGGCGATTCCTGTCTCAATTAAGGGAGCAGGGAAAATTCAGTTGTACTGATGCCATCATAAATCCTTACTGTGTTTGTTTGTCAGATTCGAAGCTGGGTCCAGCTGAAGTCTGGACTTCCAGGCAAGCTTTGCAGGACTTATACCAGAAAATGCTAGTTACAGATTTGGAATATGCTTTGGACAAAAAAGTAGAACAAGATCTGTAAGTATTTTTGTTTAGACATGTCTATGTCATGCAAAGGAGCCTGAATTGTACTGATTCTGTCCCAAACTGATAAGCTGTCTATTAGCTGTCTTTCCACATAGGCACTTTTAAAAGTCTAACTGATCTTAGTGTGTTTTTTCTCCCCAGGCAGCTTTCTTGGTTTGGCTAAAATGTGCGAATGTGTGATACTAACTTTTATTGATTTTCTCTTCCTCATCTTTGTATTTTAAGTAGCTGTCAGTGAGTATAGCACATGTCCAAGATATTTGCAAAATGAAACTGTGTAACTAACAGAAATTTTCGTGATGAAACTTCTTTATTGTGTGGGAGGTGAAGGCTGGAAAAGAGTAAGCCTCTGCATCAAAGTTGTTAAATAACAGAATTTCCAGTGAGATTCTAGCCGGGGTTCCCTATGATAGTGACAGTCCCTTGTCTATGGGTGTGCTTACTGAGTTTGTCAGTTCTTTTTT
>NW_015223777.1:0-935 GCF_001447785.1 Gekko japonicus | reverse complement strand
CTGTGGAAACCCTTCACTAATGCCTGGAGAAGGAAATGGGACAGATAAGGACAAATATACTGAAGGTCAATCCAGACAAGACTGAGGAGTGTTTGGAAGTGGTTGCTCTCCCCCAAAGAAACAGGGTTTTAGTTTGGGGGTATTGCAGAGACATGGCCTGTGATAGGAAGTTCAGATCTCCTCTGTGGCATGCAGTGCTTTTATCAGCTTTGGCTGATATGCCAGTTT
Source organism: Gekko japonicus (assembly GCF_001447785.1). NCBI lineage: Eukaryota > Metazoa > Chordata > Lepidosauria > Squamata > Gekkonidae > Gekko > Gekko japonicus. The sequence goes on along the minus strand of NW_015223777.1, from coordinate 707 downwards.
TAGCCATTCCTCAAACAGTGTAATCTGGCCAGGGTAGTCCATGCTCTGATCACATCTGGGTTAAATTACTATAATGCACTGTATGTGGGGCTGCCTTTGAAACTGACAGAAACTTTATCTAGTACAAAATACACCAGCAAGGCTATTTCATGTATAGCAAGGCTAGAGATGAGATTTGTATAACTCCTGTGCTGAAAGATCTACATCGGCTGCCCATTTGTTTCAGGGCACAATTTGGAGTGCTGGTTCTTACCTCCTCTGCTTCCTGCTTCCATGCTGTCCAGCCCATCAGTGAAATCCTCTTTTTCAAGCCCGTCTGTCTGTTATCACCTGCATAGGTAAGGGGGGCAGTGACCAGAGACAGGGCTTTTTCAGAGGTAGGACTTCACCTTTGGAATGCTCTCCCTCTTGAGGCTTACCTGGCACTGTCTTTAGGAACAGTTCTTTTTACCCCAGCTTTTAACTCAGTTGTTTTCCAGTTGATTTTATGATCTGCTTTTCACTTGAAGATTGTTTGTGAATAATGTTCAATGCTGATGCATACACCTTTTCTGTTATTTTTATACCTCTAGTGGGCTCCTTCTTGCTTTATTGCTTCAATAAAAGTATTGATTACTTTTATGCTTATGGTTTTATTATTGTACTGCTTTTACCTCATGACTGTCTCAGATAGGTCTGTGGAGAGGCAGCATATACATTTTCTAAAT
>NW_015223776.1:0-935 GCF_001447785.1 Gekko japonicus | reverse complement strand
GGCTCAGAAGGGTGTAGCTCTGTTTAGGATCGCACTGTCAGTCAATCACTGGTGCCAATCAGCTAATCAGCTGATATGCCGTCTCACAGTTCATGACAGCGACTTCCCAAGTTGGCTATTTGCATTTTCCCAGCATAAAAATGGGCATTTTGTGGCCTCTCCAGTAGAAAGGATCAGGGAGAGCAACAGTTCACGGACCCTGAGAGGAGGGCACAGAAGAAACAACTTGCACATATTTCCCCCTTTTACCCCCGTCTCCCCCCCTTTCTCTATTGAAATTTAGACTGGATGCCCCTTGGGCCATAGACCGCTCCGCAAAGCATCATGTGCCTTGACGGTGCAATGAAAATAATTACTAATAAAGGTGGTACCAACACATTATATTTAATACATCTGCAACAGAATACGCTCCTTTAATGAAGACTTTGGAGGCTGCTTTCTGAGCACGCTCCGTTAACCCGCATTTGCATTCCGAATTAATGAATGCAGAGCAGGTTTGCGGACACAGTTTGCAGCTGACGAAATTCGGTCCTGGCCTAGGAAAGCCTTTGCTTTAGAGGGAATACAAAAATCTCCAACATGCCACCAGTCTTGAATTGTTGGTCCCTTTTACCCATATGCGGATTTGCCAAGGTGATCTGCCCATTACGCAGAATCGTTTGACAGACAGAGGCAGCAGAAGCACAGACTTTACCGGCTCCAGCCTGCAGGCTGCCTTTCATACTTTTCCAGTGCTCTCCCACAGAGCAAGTTCCTCAAGCACAGGGCATCACGGAGACAGCAGGGCTAGTTTTCTCCATGCAAGGAAACTGTTTTGGAAAACACCACTCCCCCTCCACTGCAATCAGGAGTGGCACATGCCACTCCAAAGTCCACCCTCTTCTTCTGTAGAACATGCAGTCGATCTCATAGAATAACAGAATCACAGAGTTGGA
>NW_015223775.1:0-935 GCF_001447785.1 Gekko japonicus | reverse complement strand
CACAGCTTAGAGGGAACATTGCATACAGATATGTGTATGGAGCCTGTTTTTCCCCATGGGGCAAACAGAAGCTTCAGGAGGCCATTTGGATCAGGAAAATGGCACTGGGGGGGGGGAAATAAACATCTCCTCTTCCCAAGAATGTGCCCCCAATTTATGTCACCTACAGTTGCTTTGAACTTTAAAAAATGGGAGTTGCAATCATGGATTTCCCAATTATACACAACAAAAGTGTTTACAGTTTGATTTATATCTAGCTGGCATCACCATTTTCACAAGTCTGTGACTTGTGCAAAAAGCTCTTGGGAACTGTTTCCTTCCTCTGTGTGAATGGCACAGTTTTCTGCTACATATTTTTAGGTATGATAAATAATATGATTGCCAAATGTACTCTTTGAAGTTAAGTGACTTACGCTCAAGGAAACAACTTTATAAGATTATAATTGCATTTTGTTCTATAATTCTTCATTTGAATTGAACACAAGTCCAAAAAGACTGAGCTCATCGGAAAGTGGTCCCTGTAACCTCAACCTCATTTTCAGTGTGCTCTGTTAATATCTGATGATCTACATTATAAAAAAGAGTTGATCAGTCCAAAAGAATGAGCTCTACCTATTGTTCCAGGGGAAACAAGGGAGGGAAGGTGAGGTGGGAGTATATAAACACAGAGCTCATTGTTTAGGTCCAACCATGGTGTAACATTAAATGTGAACAAAGTGATGGAGTTCAAAGGGTCAAAAAGTCCATCTAATTAACCATAACTCCAAAGATAAGACCACCACACATCAACACTCCCACACAAGAGACCATCCTATACAACTACAAGCAGAGAGTGCCGCAAGAAACTGCAGAAAGGTATCTATAGCTTTTTGGGAAAGCTTCGGTTCAGACATCCTGTGAAACTATGGTTTAATTAAACTAGCTATAATTAGTAT
>NW_015223774.1:0-935 GCF_001447785.1 Gekko japonicus | reverse complement strand
TTCTGCTGCTTCAGATCAACATGGCTACAAGCCTGAATATATCTTCATGGTAAGTAACCTTCTCTTTAACCTTGAGCTCAACACCCCAATCCTGCTGCCCATTTTTGATTCAATTGCTGCAACCTTTGGACTTGGTTGCCATGTGCTTAGTGGTGCAGCTCTGAATAAAGGCATGGCAGGAATCCAAGTAAAAAAAAATCCCCCCCCTTCTACCTAAAGTAAATCTGGGAGCAAATGTAAATTTTTTATTCAAGTCAAATGTTTTAAGACTTTCAAGGGAAACGAACAAGAGTCACAGCTGGGTCTTATCCATGCTACAAATGCAAACTGATTTAATGCTCAATACCTCTCTTCAAAGAACTGTGGGAGGTGGGATCTCTGTGGGAGAAATCTCAGTACTTCTACCAAAAGAAGTTCCCAGGATGCTTTGGAAGGAAGCCATGACAGTTAGGCTGACGGGCAAATGATACCCATATGCAGTGTCTCCACCCATTCTTGGTGCAAGGTGTGAAGGCAGGGAGAGCCCTCTTGCTTTCTCAGGCCCTGGCCCTGCTCCACCCAGCACACAGATCCCTCTGCACTTCCTGCAAAAAGACTCATTCCTTCCTCAAGCCAGGCAGGTATCTGGCCCATCTCATTCTGCACTCTGCAGTATTAGGCCAAACAATATGTGGCTTCTTTCCTAGGCCCAAATAATGCCACCTCTGTTTGGGAGGGGACGGCCCTCTGGCAACTCTGGAAGGGAAATGTGTCCTTTTGTCCCCTGGGGCATTTTTGTTAAGACCCCAGCACACAAAATACAAGAGAGGGTGATTTAATTAGCACCATGCCATCTTGGTGGAAATGAGAAAACAAGGGGATGCTTCTCAACACCTGGCTACATCTGTCTGCAGCTGCCACTCAGGAACACCACAAGCAGTCAGTAAATGCATTCG
>NW_015223773.1:0-935 GCF_001447785.1 Gekko japonicus | reverse complement strand
AGGCCTGCTGCCGCCCTTCGATACGGCACACCCGCAAAACTGTGTTTTGATCTTGCTTAGGGGAACTGCTGATTTTCTCTCTATTTTAGAAAACAGAAATAAGTTGAGATGTGAAACAAATACACCATGAAAACATCAAACTAGAAATGGTCAAGCTAATATTAAAAGTATCATAATACCAAGTAAAAGTTTATCGTATATCAACATCAGATTTGTTTAAATAGTTTGCAGGGATCATCCTGCTGGTGTGACATAGGTTTGCTTAGTGTTTGTTCACAGGGGCATTCCTATCACAAAGAGCAAGATTTGAGTCTAGTTGCTCCTTAAAATCCAACAAACATTTCCAGGGTCTAAGGTTTTGAGAGTCAAAGTTACCTTGATCAGATCTGCCAAAAAGACACACTAGTTGTGCAAGACTTGGTGCAACAATACCCCAAAATCTTAGATTGCCCTAGTTAGCTCCACTCCCACCTACTGTTTGACCTTGCAAGAGGGATAGTGGAATCTCTGTTGAACCAATGTACTTGATACATGAAGAATGCCTTTGAGGGAATTTCTCCAAACAGAAATGACACACATCAAGCCAAATATGCAGGAACTGCTGAGAGTCTTCATGTGAAATAAAAGCTATTCATTAGCAGTATATCGAATTATCTGCAGGCTAATTCTTCCCCTCTATAATGTTAGAAAGCTGTTGGGAGTAGAAACGTTCAGGCTAGCTGGATACAACAACTACCTTCTTTGAAACATTTAAAATTGGGGCTAGAGGGTTACAGTTTAGTAAAGGGAGTCTTTTTTTAGCAGAACAAACCATGAATCAAAAAAGTGGTTGATTCCATCATTCATCAGAGTTATTTTTATCTCCCTGTCCTACTCTTGCTGTTTTTCCTCCATAAACGTCTCATATTTGCCTTCCTTCTGTTGTTTGCTTTTCT
>NW_015223772.1:0-935 GCF_001447785.1 Gekko japonicus | reverse complement strand
CCAAAAGTGTGGAACTCCTTCCACAGGAAGTTTCCTTTGCTTCCTCCCTACTTGTGCTTAAGTGCTCTGTTTTTTAGGAAAGTCTTTGAGGCTCTGTTTCTTTGTATTGTTGTATGGGGAAATTATACTGTTCTGAACCTCCTTGTGAAATTAATCAGTTGTATGATGGGGTAGAATTTAAGTTTGGTCTCGTCTGGCCTCTCTAGTCCTTCCTGGCCACTTCATTGGTGCCAGTAACACAGTGTCCCATTCTGCCTCCTGACCATGCAGTATGAGCAGTCATTAAATCTAAAACCTGTTCCAAGGCATCATGCTTCAGAAAAGGATGCTTTTGTTTCCCCCCTCCCACCAACCTCCCAATTAATGCACTTACTCTAAACTGTGTGCCCAATTTTTTTCCTGTTCTTCCTCCAAGGAGTTCAAGGTAGCTTATATCATTTCCCTTTCTTTTATTCTGACTACGACCTTGTGAAGCTAGTTTGGCTAGAGAGTGATTTGGACCAGGATCAACTGGGAGTTCAAATCTGGACCTCTTAAGATCCTAGTCTGACAACTTAACTACTATACCACATCGGTACTCAGCCTGAAGCATAAGTGCCGTATTTGGTACAGAGAGCATCAAAAGGCCAAGATACATAACACAGGCTCTGGGTGCTTCTCACTCCTCACTAGAAGAAAAAGTACCAGAGGATTGCTTCATATATACTACAGTGTACATTAGGTGGCATTTTCATAGTATGGAAATGACTTTTGTAGAGCGCTGGCCAAAATGGTTGGCTACATCTGATTTAGTGCAAGATGTCATGAGTAGGAGAGAATAGGACGCTAATCACTAGATGCCTGAGGCCTACATTAAATTGAGGACAAGGTAGAAAACTCTTGAACTGGGAAAGATGCAGGAAAGCAACCAAACGTTCATCTAATACTGAATGAAT
>NW_015223771.1:0-935 GCF_001447785.1 Gekko japonicus | reverse complement strand
GGAGATCTCCAGGCTCCACCTGAAGGTTAGCAGCACTACCAGTGAGCCATATGTGGCCCCCCAAAGTGTAACCATCCAGCACCATTCTGCCTCACACTCTCATGTGCTTCAACCATGTCTCCTCTAGCTTAGACACATGCAACCTCCTCCTATTATTTAGGATGAAGAGGCTCTGTGAGAGTTGTTCCCTTAAGCATCTCACTGTTTCAATTCTGTGCGCAAGAAAAGAGTCAGGCACATGGGAATGATGCGCAACTGAGGTGCTTGAAGGAAAGGGTCTGCCAAAGCCTCTGTTTCTACTCGCACAGGCAGATCCAGCTCACAAGCCACTCACACTCAGTACATAAGAAATATTTACCTTTGCAGCCCATTAAAATAATTAAACAGGTATAAAGTGAGCATGATTAGTTATTCATATCATTAAAAGCTCATTAAAATGCCAAAGGGACTCAAATTAATTACTATGATTTGTGAGGTCATTAGAAATGTGCCAAAGAAATTGGAAAATATGGAGGAAATTAACTAAAGTGTTAATTTGTCAATCCTTGTTTTAATTGAGCAAATACATCTCTGTATCTCAATAAAAAACAAACCCCAAGGAGTGCTGCTACAATTATATTCTAATGCACAGTCCAAAGCTCTGCAATACTCTGAAGTATCCATAGCTCTGCCACATAGAGGACTGTCTTGTTGTCTTCAGTGCTAGAGTATATATCATACAATTGCATGCATGTCATATTCCCCAAATACAAAAGGATGAAATATACATTAGTGTTCATGAATACTGGAGCTGTGCTACTCCTTACTAAAACACTAGTTGTGCAATCAATGGGTTTAGAAGAGCATGACTCTACCAGAATTGTGCTTTGAAAAATTTCACTTCAGGGTATTGAAAAAGAAATTTGTCTTGACTAGCTTAGCCATTTCCCCACTAC
>NW_015223770.1:0-935 GCF_001447785.1 Gekko japonicus | reverse complement strand
TGTAACAGCATGTCACATGATCAGTCTGGCCCATTGATTAGTGCCTTTTTAAATGCTGAAAAGACAGAAATTAGAAATTTAAAAACCAGGGCATTTATGCATTAAAGAGTGAGTTAACAGCCAATAGGTAAACGCATTTTCTCCTAAGAGGAAAAATATAAGCATCTGTATTAATGTACCACATTCCCTACAACTTAAGTGTTCTAATTCAAAAGACTCACTTTGCTAACAGTTGTTTGTAAATAGTGCATGACAGGATGTGTGTTCTGAGAAAGACCATGTGACTTGACTTGGTTCCTCTAATACCCTTTTTGTAGCATCTCTGGATGCCTCAGCAGAGCCAGTCATTTTCATCATAGAAAATAACAAGCAGAGCAGCACATGCAGTTATTTTACACTGACAAAATGTCAAGAAAATGAAAACAAACATTTTGAATGGTCCTTGGAGGAATAAAGAGTTCGGTTATTAAGCTTCCCCTCACCCCGAACTGTGTGATTTAGTCATCCAGGATGATCTTATTTTGTTTTCCGTTATTGGCTGCAACATACAAATCTGTAGTTTTCTGCCAAAGAATAGAGGGTGGAGAAGGCTCAGGTGGCTTTAGGCCAAGGGATAGTTTATGTGCTATTGTGCTAAGTATATATTTAGAAATAAGGGCATTAATTCCGCCACCTTGTCTCTTCTCCACAAATATTCAGTTAAGGTAGTGTCCATCAAAGCACAGGGGGATGTATGAAATTATGTACTGCACTGCAGCATGCTGTACTGAGTAAATTTGGTCTGCCTCTGGAAGCCCTTCATAATTTGCATAGCTCTCAACAGGAGTTCAGTTAGGTTGCCCCACAGTAGATGAGGTTGGAGGCTGGTGGCTTTTCATACTGAAGTGGAGACTGAACTAGAGGAAGATTGAAAAGGAGATATGGGATGAAAGATT
>NW_015223769.1:0-935 GCF_001447785.1 Gekko japonicus | reverse complement strand
GCTTGAATCAGGGCCAGGCTGGAAGCCCCACTGGCTGCGCTGGCCGGCTGGTCAGGAGGCGGAGAAGTTGCTGAAACTACAGAACAATCTAAAATATATTTGAGTTTAAAAGACCTATCTAATATAGTGCCTGAACCTATGTGTGTTTGCTCAAAAGTACACTTCATTCAGCAGGTTTTACTCCCAAGCAAAGGTACATTGAATTGCAGCCTTGTCATCGTAAACATTTTACATATTGTGATGCTTTCCCCTGATAGTCCATGATAGTTTTACTATTGATTTAACTGGAAAAGGTCGACCACTTACAAAACGCCCTGAGAAGGACACCTTTTTCTTTTATAAGCTTTTAATGAGGTCTGTCTTTAAAACATAATATAATGTAGAAAAATATGTTTATTAGCAACAAACATGATATTGTTTACAGATTGCAAATAATTGTTCCACACACAAAAACACATACTGCTGTTGATGTCAAATTACTTCTTACAACAGCATCTCTAGTTCGTGTTCGTTTTTTCATGCCATTTGTTAACAAAAAAATGTTTAATAATGAATATCAAAATTATAGTGCTTTACTTTTTTAACAATAAAAACAGGAAAAAAGGTACTTCACTTCTGGATTAATGCTATTAACATAATGGTATTTGGCAAAAGCTGTAAATAAAGAAAATAATATTAATATAGTGAACACCTAGTAATAGATGGTAGACTTTGAAACATGTCTAAATGCAGTTATGTTAATATTCAGAATACTTAATATGTGTAATAAGAAGGAAATTACTATGCATCTGTTAAAAGGGGGAAATGTGAGGCACAGGGATTGCCAACAAAAAAGGCCTTTATTCTTCTTGTGACATCACTATTCATATAGACACATAGAGTTGGAACGGACCTCTAGGGTCATCCACTCCAACCCCTGCACAATGCAGGAAATT
>NW_015223768.1:0-935 GCF_001447785.1 Gekko japonicus | reverse complement strand
TGCTGTTAGGAAAAATATGCCACACGTTTACAAATACTCTGTTCTGATCTGTGAGGCAAAAAGGCATCCGTGGCGCAGGTGACTCAGAACAAATATTCAGATCGGCACTGCACCAGCGTCACACCGCATGCAACAACAATGTTTCTGGGGAAATGTGCTTGGTCGCCGAGAGCATGTTTTCTCTTTAGACTGTGGGGATGAACAGAAAACAGGAACCGCAAACCATCTGTGTCCCTCTGAGGCGCACAAATGACTATGTCTGTATGATGAACCAGGTTCTTCCTCCAGCACTCACAGAGAAATCTTCCTTGCTTCTTTTAGAGATAAAATCCATTCTCCATTTACAAAGGGAAATGTGTCGCTCCGTAGAGAAGGATCGACCGGCACTTTTAAGCCTGGGCGACGACTGATGTCAAACTGAATAAGGAAACTGATGATGTTTATTAATATTATGTTAATATTATTGATTTCTTTCTTTAATATTAGAGAACCTGGCTAGGGGGGATTCAACCCGAGTTCAGACTCAGAGGGAATGGAGAATCAGGGGATAATGAAACTGACAGGGGACTTTCCCAATCAGCAGAGTTAAAGAGGACTTGCAACAGAACAGATTTTTGATGGATTGTTCTTTCCACAAGTTTCCCCCCAGTTATTGTCTGGTGGTGGTACGGGAGAGTCTTTCTTGAATCCATATAAGCAGCAACTCCCCATTGTTCCTTTGCCTGTATTAGCACTATTCAAGTAGAGATTGTACTTTTATAGGTTCTGGTGCTTTGCAAATTACATGACTATTGTGTGCCTGACCTGTTCATGATAGAGTACAATTAACTTGCTATAGTTGCTAGTTGAAGAGACAGAGTTGCTTTTTAGCTAGGATGAGGCTTTCCCGCATTCCTTTTCATTTTAGTGTCACATCTAGCATTAAGTCTGTTACT
>NW_015223767.1:0-936 GCF_001447785.1 Gekko japonicus | reverse complement strand
CTCTCCCAGAGCCTCTTTCTAGAGCTGGTATTTCTTTCCACAAAGGGCCTTATTCCTAGTCAATGCATAAATCAAAGTGTAAGCAATGTGATAAAGTAATCTAGCATCTGGAATTCTAACACACACACACATTCCAAGGGCTTTGTGATAGTTGGCAAGACCAGAAACTTCTGTTTTTCCACCCCATTACTTTTAAAAGCTCAGTTTAGTTTACATCTCAGGTTAGTAAAATCCTAGGAATGCCTGTCAAAAGCCTCTATAGACATTCCCCTGATATCTTTTCCCCCATAAATTCAATCACGATGCTATGACATAACTTGTCATATCTATAATAGCCTATTTGTTTACTGTGCACATATGAAAGGCAGTGAAGGGGCATTCTTTCAGTTGGGTATATGCTGACATCCACCAAAATAAGCAAATACACTAAGCAATTAATCTATTTGATTAGATGGTTATTTATTTATTGACAGGTGGTTATTTATTTATCTCACAACGTGCAGCAGAAGTAACTGCATTTCACTCAAACATTGTGAACTAGAATATTTTAATTGCTAGTAAGCAAGTCATTTGGAAATAACCAATCAACTGTATAGAAATCTGGTTGTCATATCTCAAAAATTGAGCTGGAAAAAGGGATGGGCACCCATGTTTATGAGGAAAGGCTGAAGCGTCTGGGACCTATCAGTTTGTAAGAGGAAGTTAGAAAGGAAAAGGAAGGGATCTATGCTACCAATGTCAACTGAAGTTTTATAAATAGCAGATTTCCAGGACACTTTCAAAAACAATTTATGATGTGAAAAGAGATTACTTACATGGGGAGAGCCCTCCTAGTGTGAAGACTCTGCCCTCTCCTCCAGCCAAGACCACCTTCGTTAGTGGAATCCTTTGCTCCCTTTGTGAAGCTAAAAGAGATTTAGCTGCACTAGCATGTCA
>NW_015223766.1:0-936 GCF_001447785.1 Gekko japonicus | reverse complement strand
GGCTGTTCACATTTTGTACGGGAATGGAAGATGATGTCATGTGGAAACAAAACAAAAGGTGCATAACGAGAGTTGCTGAAATGGAGGGAAACCTCTGCAGGAATTCAGCCTTAAACACAAGTATGTTCAACAAATAATTGATGCTTTCAGGTTTTCTTGAGGTATGGGCTTTGGAAAGATAGGAGAACATTGAGAAAAATTGGGTTGCATCTAGTTATTTCTTGGGATCAATTTTCTTCTTAATAGGCATAGGGCTTAAAAAAATTACATCCATGATATTTCCGAATGTTATCAAGATGTAGGCCGCCAATGTGCTTTTGCTGGGAGAGATGTGGCAAGGGTGCATGAAAACGGCCATTAGAGGTCGGAAAACCAATTATGGAAGAGACCTTTTGGCTGAATTGTCATGGTGGCACACAAGGCTGTTTCCACACGTATGTGCCTATCTACAGTCTGCACTGTGTCTTGGTTCAGATTTACATCAGCTGTGCAACCAAATAATATTCATCCAAGTTGTAAGATCCAAAATACAGGCTGGAGTAATTGCTACTGTGGCCACTGGGCTGGAGATAGCAGGTCACAGCTTTGGTATTCAGTAAAAGTGTGATGTTTTGTTCTTTCTTTCTGGGCACTAAGTAGTGGAATATACAGGAATGACGGTAGCCTCAAGTTAGAGACATCTAACTCAAGCCCTTTAGGATTCAAGCTTCAGGAAAATGAATGTAGACAGACAAAACAAAACTAACAAAAAAACCCAGAAAAGGAGTCTGCAAGTATCAGTGCATGGTTAAGAAGAGTCGGAGAGTTGGCACCTTCCATGAAGTGATGCAAAATATGTTTCCAAATTTATCATAATTATTCCTTGTGAATGGCCTTTTTAGCATCACAGTTTTCCTTTGTTCAGCATGTGTGATTTCGCAGGGCTCTTTTTGTAGC
>NW_015223765.1:0-935 GCF_001447785.1 Gekko japonicus | reverse complement strand
TTTTTTCTTTTTGCTTGAGCCCAGTAAAACGCATCCGACGTTGTAATGTCCTGTTCTGTGGTTGAGACTTGCATTAAGCTTTCAAGTCTTTGTAAATTGCCTGCACAAAATGGGGCTCCATGTGGTTACAGGGCATTTTCTGTTTAACTTGCCTCGAAGTGCTCCAAAGAATAGCAAGTGCATTAGCGGTCTGGCTTGCAAATTGCTGCTCTAACCCGGAGACCTCCACCAATCAATCTTGCTGACACCCATTAAAATGAGCTCATGGTGCTGATTTTATGGCCGGATTAAGTGGCGTATCTGTCGATCAGGTAGCCCAGAAAGAGCGTCATACTGCTAATGATTTTGTTATTGATCTTTAATGATTTCCTACATTAGTAGGAGGTGGATTAGCTTCATCAACAAGCTTCTGGGAGAACATAAACTGGAGGAATAATTGACTTGGTCCAGCAGTGATCACAGAACTGCATGTCCCCCTCATCTGTGTGAATAGGAAAAGAATCCCATGTAATTACATTGGTTGATCAAAGTATATTAAAACCTTCCCCACCACTTTGTAGTTAACACGCTGAATAAAAATCCCGCTTGTCCTGATTGCAGTTGTTACCCGAACAGCCATATAATATTTATACTGCACCTTGCAGTGAAGATTGAAACTGCAAGCATTGTTCAGAAAGCCTGAGACTGCTTATCATTTCCCACAATACATTTTGTGGTGTCAAAAAGATGTTCTCCTTTTCCTGTGATTTTTCAGCACCATTTGCAAAAATTTTATGTGTTTCTTTCTATAAACCCCCCCCCCCGCCTGGTCCCTCCCCCCTCTCTCCACATTGCCTTTATTTGCCATCCATGATGTCCTGCTGCTGCCAAATCTGACTGGCTACTTGCTGGTACAACCAAAAGGAGGACTGCAGCCAAGAAATCAGAAGGAGATG
>NW_015223764.1:0-936 GCF_001447785.1 Gekko japonicus | reverse complement strand
TATATATAGCAGAAGTACTGCCCAAGCTAACTTCTGTTCTGTGCTCACATCTTAAATATGTGTCCTGTGATACTAGAACAGTAAATAAGTGAAATGTACAATGGAACTTTATTCCGTTCAGTAAGATACAAAATGACAAATCAGTGGCATAGATGATAAAACTTTTCATGGTTTTGCATTCTGTTAGGGTGTAGGCTAACAGACTGAGCCTATCTATGCATGCTAACTCAGAAGCAAGTCCCACCAATAGACCTTGCTCCCAAGTAAGTGTACCATGGGACTGCAATCTTAAGCATATTGTATTGTTTTTTTAAGCACTAGGGTGTCTATTCATATGACTTCTGCTTGTTCTCTTTTTGCAAGAGACTATGAATTGCAGGCTTACTCCAGTTAAATATTCACCCATGTTAGCTCTGTATTATGTTTATTTTCCATTCCTAATCTTTCATTCAGGCATCAGTGTTTTGCTTAACCTGTATTGCTGTGAATCTGGCATCTTTATTCAGAAAGCTTTTTCTCAAGGCATTCTGCTTTTTTAAAAAAGTCTGAAATTTAATTTATTCTAATCCTCCAGGAATTCTCGTTAGATTTCTGTAGGAGCTGAAGTGGTCTGCTCTTAAAAGTCAAGTTGGATTTATTTATATGCATAAATCTGGGTACTAGAAACTGACACTTTATTTTTATTTTATGTATTGTATCCAGAGCAGATTACAGCATAGTTCTGCTCTCCTCTGTTTTGACCCCACAACAACTTTGTATGGTAGCTTGGTCTGAAAGAGTGACTAACCCAAGGTCACCCACTCAATTTTTTGGCAGAATTGACCTTAGGTCTCCCAGAGCCAAGTCTCACCACCAAACTTAGGCTCCTCCTATGTAGACTGCTGTGCTAACTCTTTTTCAGTGTTAACTCTTTTTCAGTGTAACTTTAGGTTCAGA
>NW_015223763.1:0-936 GCF_001447785.1 Gekko japonicus | reverse complement strand
AGGCTCAGCTGGGAAACGGCAGTGATGTCCAGCATGGTCCGTCCTCCCCTTTACCCAGGCAAGGGGTTGCCTTATTCCCTTCCCGGGCTCAGGGTTCTGTGGTTCCAAGGCAGGGGCCCACGGTCTGGTTGTGGATGTGTGCTCCTTTTCCCACTTAGAAATGACATGAACTGGAATCCCGAATCTCACGCTGCAAACCAGAGTGCTGCAAAGGCTCTGGCCGATTCAGTGTAAGGTAGCCTCACGTGTGTGTAACTCGACATGAACAATGGGCGACAAGGACTATTCGTAATTTCATCGGGTGGCGTTTGGGACATGTGATAATGCAAGGAATGCAGGAAATCTTAAACCGGTAGGAGCCACCAAAGGCGGACCTTTCAGGAGCTGTGCCATCTACATCTACTGAGCTTCAAGCTGCACAGGAAACGTAAGTGCTTGCCAGGAAAAACCTCTTCAGTAGACCCCCCACCCTGAGCCAGTCATAAGATAACCATTTCCTACTGACAGGCAAACTCCCAAATACGGAGCGCAAATCCTAGTCATTTATCACAAAGTTAATGAGAAAAATGCCTGGGACAAAAGATGCTTCGACAGAAGGGGAAGGAATGGAAGATGCAGATAAATATTAAACGGCAGATACTCATTCTGACCGGCTTTCTCCAACCCTGGTCCGTTTGGGGTTTTGTTTTTTTAAATGAGCAAAAATTAGCTTACCATCTGTTTGGGATTTGCTCAAGAAAATTGTGCTTGCCCGAGGATGGTCAGATGGATTCGACTCCAATGCTAAATCTGAAAATGGAAAACAGGGAAAGACGTTATTCCCCCAACCTGAGTTTGTTTTGTGAAACAGCAAGTGCAGGACGTAGAAACAGCCAACCTACCACGGTCATTTTGAACTAGCTCCTAGACAGGGTTGCTAACCTCCAGGTGGGGCCT
>NW_015223762.1:0-936 GCF_001447785.1 Gekko japonicus | reverse complement strand
TCAAACCAGCTTTGCTCCAAAGTTTTGGGACAGATGTCAGTAAAGCCTAGATCACTGCTGTGTGAGTGGGAAGATTTGGCTACATGGCAGCTATTGTGACTGATCCTGTCACCATAGCAGCAACCAGCACTACAGCACCCTTCCCACCAGTGACTTTCTTTTTTTAAAAGTGCACTAGAATATTATTACACCCACGTATCATTGTAACTATACGTGTAATACTTTCTCTGACTTCCCATCATTCTTTCTTTTTTTAAAGTAAGACTCTATCTTCTAACTTGTGGAGATATAACGGGAAAGACATCTCTTTACAACATAAAAGCTGGGAGTTCACAGAACTTGTTACACCTATCATTACATGGGTATATATGTATAACAATATTCTAGGGCCATCTTATTTTAAAATGTGAAAGCATGGTGGGCCAGGGAAAGGGTGTGGCTACTGCTGTATGACTGGGACCATTTTTGCAGGTCAGTCACACAAGAAACCCATGTGGAAACCATCAATCTGTGTGGAACTATCCACATGCTACTCTGCACCAAAGGCTGAAAGGCAAAGCTGAATAAAATAAAGCATGCTGTTCAAAAGTAACAAGGATTGACTCTGAAACATCAACAAAATTGCTAAAATAAACCAAGTTTTTATTTTATCACAGCTCACGAATATGTGAGATGACCAAGCATAGGCGTTCCAGATAACTGATGATGCCAAGACAATGTCTGGGTAACAATATACAGGCATGATCCAAACAGAGTTAATAATAACTTCCAATTTATTTTAGTGAAGGAGGGTTAACATTAACAATGTACTTGTAAGCCAAAACAAGAACAGCATCAAGAAGCTGCCAAGTAATTATATTCACATCCAAAAAACGGGAAAAACTAGCATCACAGGTTTCCCAGATTAGCTTTTTACACTATGAACCTTGTGGTCTG
>NW_015223761.1:0-936 GCF_001447785.1 Gekko japonicus | reverse complement strand
CTCAACTATGTTTTGTGTCATCTTAGAAAAACATAGAGAGTGGTAATGAATATGGCATGTTCAAGAGTCAAAGTAAGGTCACATAGTCCATTTTCAATTTCCACTGTAGCACTTATCTTTGCAACCTGGGTAATTTTTTTGTTTTTACAGTTCTAAATCTAGCTGCCAGTTGGACTACATTCATGTGCTGGATATTCAGGGTTATAAAATGTCAGAATAAAGCTCTGGGCTTCTTGTCAGCATGGATAGCATAAAACATAGCTACAAAGACAGATAAGGAGGAACAAAAAATAATTCCTGTGCCAACCTTAGAGCACTTTCCTGGAAGTAAGCCCCAATAAATGGGCTTCTGAGTAGACATGTTAAGGATTGCTCACTTCTAAATTTCTCCTTGACTGTGGATTTTTGAGTTTCAAATTGCTTTTGGCTCTCCCCATCCCCAAACTGGAACAGAATTCTCCCATTTTTTAAATTACATCTTGTACAACCATATTGTGATTGCAGTTTGCCAAAACTTTCTGATCAGTTTGCCTTCATTTCATTTATATCTCTCTTCCTGGCTAGATTACTACTCTGCATGACTGCACTGATAACAGGGAGGAGACAATTTTAACTGTTCTGTTCCTATATTGTATTGGAATGTCACGCTGCATTGCACTCCATTTTTCATCAATTTTGGTTTAAGCAGAAAATCTCAAAAATTAACTCTGGCACTGGAACATTGGAAATGTAACACATCTGTTTCCTTCAGTTATTTTGCCCCCTACCTGCTATAGTTTCAGTGACCACATGCACATTGATAAAATACTAGAAAAAGCAGTCTTGAGGTGATTGAATGTATTAATTTTTTGCATTCTTTTAATGATGCACACATATGCTCCTCTGCATTAGTAGGGGTTGTGATTTTCCCCTTAGATTATGTGAATGTTCACTCTT
>NW_015223760.1:0-936 GCF_001447785.1 Gekko japonicus | reverse complement strand
CAAATCTCCAGGAGTTTCCTAACCTGGGTTTGGCAAACCTACCTCCTATCTCGCCATTGACCAGGGGGGATCTGGCAACCCTCTATTCTGGGGACTTGCAATTCCCTCCTAAGAACCCTTTGCTGAGAGTAAGGCCTATAGAACACAGGAGTGTGATTCTCAGTAGACCTGTTTATGGTTGCTCACTTGCTCCCTTCCAGGCCACTAGTACACAGATTAACTCCATTTAGAGTATCTTAAATAAAACGCCTGTTCACCCATTGCTAGGAAGAATTCATGGCTGTTCTCTGATATAGCTGCTTCGCCAGCTGTACTTCTGAGTACTTCCTTCATCTAGCACTTATTAAACAATGTCTTGAAAAGAAAGTTGTGAAAATAAACAAGGAGAAAGAAACATGCCGCATACCGTTGGTAAGGATTTCTATCACCCACTGTTTAAATGTTCCTTGAAATGTTTTCATCTTTTTGTGGGATACACAGAAAAGGGCGGGGGGAGATAATGGTACAAGGTATTATCTTGTTAGCATCATTTAAGTAAACACTTGAAGATAAATATTATTAATTCCATCTGCTAATCGAGGATGTAATCTGTTATGCATTTTGAAGGCTCTTACGAATTTCGTAAAGTAAATATTACCATTTTCCCTTTAGACCACACATTATTTCATTCCTATAATGTAAAATTATCTGAGGGCTGCCTTAACTGTTCTGAGATATGAGATAGATTTAGTTACTTATTTGTAAAATACAATTAAGAGTAACCAGTCAGAAGATTAAGAATTTCTGTGATTTATCACCTGCTAAATGGAAGCCCAGGCTGATCTAGTGCCAGCAACCAAACAGCCACAGAAGAATCAAGAATATTTTACCAGCTGTTGTTTTAACATCTTTACTGAGGATTGGCTTTCCATTCCTGTTTCAGATACCCTGTAAAAC
>NW_015223759.1:0-936 GCF_001447785.1 Gekko japonicus | reverse complement strand
TTTGTGGTGGTGCCCACTACCTGTTTTCAAAATCCAAAAAAAGTGTCCACAAGTTCAACCAGGTTGGGGACACCTATTGTAGGGTACTCAGGGCTGAAACCATTTAGGACTTGGTAGGTAAGAACCCCATTCCTTTAATTGTCCCCAGAAGTGATAGGGAGTTAGATCAAATGCTACTCCTATTTCACATATCAAATTATATATCCCAGAGGTCAATTGTTAATACTCACGGCAGAAGGACTGATTCCTCCAGGGCTGAACAGAGACCCCAGCCTCTTGGCAGGCAGATACATAACTCTCAATACTCTTGCATAAGATAGGCCTGTCTCCATTGCCCAGGCAAAGATCATAGATGCAGTTACTGAAATAGCCACTAGGGTTCACTTTGTCGTGACAAGCTCTGAAGGGACCATCTGCAGCAGTGAGGAGGCCACAGTAATTGCGCTGTTTGAAAACATCCTTCTTCCTCTCCTCACAAACCGGGCAGTTATTTCCAGAGCATCCATCTGAGCAGGATCCGCTTGCCCCAGGGATGGGCACTTTCCAGGCTGCACCGAATACAGTCACATCGGAGACCACCCTGCCATCAGGGAGCAGGAAATCGTCCTCTTTACGTCCATTGTAGTTCCCACACAAGCCACTCACTTGGCCCTGGTAACTCCCTGGGACAGTGACTCGGACATCGTAAACCAGGTCATAGCTCATGACCAGAGCAAAGTCAGTTTGGATTACAACTTTAGTGCCATGCTGATAGGCTCTGAGTCGTCCACCAGAAAGGGTCACTGGGAGAGGCTGGAACACACCATTCACCTGCAGGAAGAAGGTCATTTCTCAGTTGGGTAAGAAGATTATGTTAGGGGTTGGATCCAACCAGCTTTTCTATTGATGAAGAAGGAAGGAAGGTTTCCTCCTTGACCAACAGAAAGGGTACCATGA
>NW_015223758.1:0-936 GCF_001447785.1 Gekko japonicus | reverse complement strand
AATTCACACACAGCACAACACACAGTGTTCTTCTTTCAGGCACAAGACACAGCAAGGTTCTCCTGCATCAGACCCATTGGAGAGAATGGGAACATTGATCCACTTCCCTCTGATGGACTGTGCCCTTTAACATCAATTATAGATTGTGTCTCTTCCTTTTCTTTTCTTTTTGTCACTCAGACCTGGCTTATGCAGAAACACTGCATTGTTAAAGGCAGGAACTGTTAAGAGGGTAGGTAACAGACAAACTGTAAATCTTACTTTGCTCTTGTTAGTTCCTGTATATAGATTTCAGACACCACTGCTGCCAAGAAAAGGAATATGTGCGAGAAAATGTGATACACAAATGTGAGAAAGACACTCATGGTATTTTCAGACATCATATTATGGTAGCATTTATAGACCCTGATGGAAACTTTAGAGATGAGCCACAAACTCCTCTAACAGAGCATATTTGTTCTATACATATGTGGACATCTCATTTATTAGGCATATTATGTGAACCTCATTGTTCATGTGTAATACCATGACAGGCAGTACAGACTAGCTGCCCATGAATGGCATGTCTAGTTCATACAAAGCTTTATGTATGTAGCAGGAAGGAGGTCCCACCATCTCCATCATGGAATCATGATCCTCAGCTGGTGAGGGTGTGACCCAAAACTGAAATACAGAATAAGAACTGGGCTTGCTTCTAAGAACTCAAAGTGACTTAAGGTTTTCTGGCACCTGAGGCTGCCACTCCCTCCCACCTTGCTGCTGCCAGCCTCTGCCACTGCCCCCAGCCTTGCCCCTACCTCAGGAAGCCAAAGGAGCTCCCCTCTTTGCTCCTCCAAGTGTTTTCAAAACCAGAGTAGCAAGCTGAGTATGCCCTATTAAGTATGTCCCAAACTCATGCATGATTCATTCCTCTCACAAGGGTTTGGCCATTTTTTT
>NW_015223757.1:0-936 GCF_001447785.1 Gekko japonicus | reverse complement strand
CTCAGTTTAGAGGGAACACTGCTCATGGGCAATAAATCCAGAACTGCTGCACCTGGGGGATGGAAGACCACCAGGAGCAACACGAGGGGTAGTTGGAGGCCCTCTGTAGACTAATTGCCCCCCCTCCAATGCCTGCAGGTCTTTTTTTGACATTATCCAACCTTGTATGTCTAGAGTCGTGTGAACAGAGCCCATCCCTCGCCAAAAAGAACCAAAAGCACAGGCTGGATCCACACACTGTGCAGACAAGAAAATCCATGAGGCAAATGATTATGATAATGCCATATGCAATATCTCCTTGACCACCTAAAAGCCAAATTGGATGGGAGCTGTAGTAAAGAAGGAAATTGGATGAGATCAAGTGAAAAAGCTGGCAGGATTCATCCCAGTGAGATTACATTTGTTAAATATTTGGCCATAATCTCCTCTCCTTCACTCACATAACCTGCAGTTATCTTTGTTTTAGGTAAACCCTTTTCCCCCCTTTTCTCTTTTAGGTCATTCACACCATGAGGGCCATTGACAAAGATGATCCCAAGAATGGACACCACTTTGTTTATAACCTCCCACCTGAACTGTCAGACAACTCAAATTTCACAATCCAGAAAAAAAAAGGTAAGCATGCTATGATGAAACGTTGTATAGCATACTTTATGTCTGTTTATCATTGTTGCCTTCTGTTTGCTGGTAATGTTCATTTTCTCTTCACACATGAGAAAGTACACCTTTGTTTTTAAGTTCTGTGCTGTATCTCTTTGAAATATCTGGAATTGTCATTCGGGTTAGGGTTATAGAATAAACAATTTACCAAATCATGGCAGGGCTCGAGTGCAGGGAGGAAAGGAGAGAAACAGGGACGTCATACTGGGATCTGTGGCTGGACCTATAGTCAGGTTGGGATGAGTGGGTTCCTCTTCCCACCTGAAGCACAGTTTC
>NW_015223756.1:0-936 GCF_001447785.1 Gekko japonicus | reverse complement strand
GCGGACTCTATGGCATTGTACCCCACTGGAAGCCAAACCCCACTGACCTCAGGGTCCCCCCCCCAAATTTCCAAGTATTTCCCGACCCACAGCTGACAGCTGTACTTTCCTGGGACAATTTGAAAGAAACAACCATCTTCTCCCACCTGGTGCAAAGGACCAGGGCTTTGAGTACAAGCAGAGAGCCTGTCCTGTTGAATTAAAAATCTTCAGGCAACTTGGGTATTAAATACTGGAAGGGACAAAAAACACATTTGAATTTGCTCGAACAAGGCTTGCAGCGCTGATACCATATGTACACAGAACAGAATAATGAAGCTGTAAAAGAGATCAGACACCTGCCCCTACATTTTTTTTAAAGAGAAGAAACCCAAAATAGCTTGGAATTTAATTTCTCCTCTTAGGAGAAAGTTAAGAAGTGCAATTTGCCCAGGAAGGATTGATGAAATAGAGTAATTTAATGTACCCCTCATCACTGAGGTACCTCATCATCACAAGCATGGGCTTTCTTTTTCTCTCCCACACCCAGAAAGGGAAGGGTGGAGGGAAATGAAATAAAAGAGTTAAAATAGCACTGCTTCAGAGCCCGGTTTAGGCCTTCCACATGGCTGCTGTGATCCCTACGACCAAAGCAAGGGGGGATCCTTCTGCGAATTCTCTTACGCTCAAAGAAAGCCATAGCAATTGTTCACGGATCTCTCATCAAGCATTAAACCTAGTTGGGCAGAAGGTACAAAACACAGCGAGGCCTCCTATTTACCTGCTCAGGGCATGGGATTCTCAGTCCCAGTTTTCCACTTCCCAGGAACTGAGGAGTGGAAGAAAAAAACAGTGATGCCATGAAGACCACAGAGACTAGGGGGAGGCAGCCTAGATCGTCACCTAAAAGTGACATCAGATCCCCTTGTAAACTCTGCCCTCCACAGGCACTATCCT
>NW_015223755.1:0-936 GCF_001447785.1 Gekko japonicus | reverse complement strand
TTCTCCTATTGCTCCGAAATTTGGCAGGGAGGATCCGGCAGGCGAGGGGCTATACAGTCCCTGAGACCTTCCTTGTAACTCAGAGGAAAGCAAAAGAAGTCTACAGCCGGTCAGCAAAAACAGAGTGAACAGTCTAAACAGGTGCAAATAGCTACATTTACAGGAAACTTGGAAGAACAAACAAAACAATAAGTATCCCAAACAAAATCACGTGTGCGGACTTCCGTAATGCTTACGCCTGATCCGTGTGTCACAGATTCAGGGTGGTGCCAGTCACACCTACGCGCGTTTCTTATGTAATCCTATGCCAACCACTTTCAACCAGCAAGTCAGCAGGCATGGTTAAGAGGCCAGGCTGGCATGAACTTGACACCCACTGGCACGTGCTGACTGAAATCTGGGGAGGGCAGTTGCATTTCCAGATTGGTAGGGAGCAAGCGTGAATAGTTCTTTTCCTAGTTTGTGTGCCCCACAGCTTCTACCATGGCATTCTGGAGAAGGCTGAACACGGTGTGAGTGATTCCCTTGACGGTGCTTCCTGTCATTGGTTTTTTTCAGTCTTTTGGTGACCTAACGATCGCTGTTCAGGCCCAGTGGCACCTTACAGTGCTTATTGCTAGATCAGCATCTTCAGCTGGAGCATCATGAAAGAGGAGCCAACTTCAATCTCATGCCAGTTAGCGGGGAAGGAAGCTTTTTTGATGTTCAGATACAGCCACCTACTTAGCAGATGGCAGATAAGAGGACGTCCTGAGGGTGTAGCAGGCTCAACTGCTGGGCGAGACTTTTCAGGAATTTCTGTTGGCACTGTCTAACCACCGAGGACTGATCTATTTGCTGAGGGGCGAGAGCAGAAGTTTGGACATGGTTCCATTTGTTGCATTCACTGGTGATTGTGCAAAGTTCCTTAAAGTTCTGGGTCTTCTGAAGGCCTTG
>NW_015223754.1:0-936 GCF_001447785.1 Gekko japonicus | reverse complement strand
CCCCCCCCCATTAGTATGCACTCTTCTCTGTGATCCTCAAAAGATCCTTTCTGCTTTTCATTTCTTTTCTGACGTATTGGTGGAACTGGCTTCCTTAATCCCTTTCATCCTGAAGAGCCCGTCTCACTCTTTCTCTGCACAATAGAAGCAATACATTGATTTTGGGGAGATGAGGCTGTACTCTGCGTCCTCTGACAGAGATGACTCACAAGGTAACGCCAAAGCTTCGGTCTTTCTTTTCTGTGCACGGTTAATAAGTTAAGTGGGAGGTTTTCTAAGTGTGCATGCACACACATGTTAAAGGATGACTGCATTTACCTTATCAGGGAGTGTTTTTTTAAAAATAATAACAACGTGTTCTCAGGGAAAGAAAAACGAGGATTTCCTTGTGGAAGCCTTAGGGTGTGTTGTCTCCACATTAGCTTAGTTGACGTCTCTACCATTTAGGATGAGCAAAATCCTGTTCAGTTTTTCTAAAATGTGAATGAGCTGGGAAGGTTGAGCAAGTGGCTGTGATGTTGATGGAATGCAGAAGGCGTGCAGTGCAGGAAGCCCAAAGCAGGGAGCTTTCTTGACGTTTTGTGATTTATTATAGCATCAATTTCCAAACTCAGCAATGGGGCGGGGAGACCTAGTATGTGGTGAGAGAACAGCTAGTGAGCCTTAAGAAACTCACTTAAAGGTTTTTTGAAAACCCAGGTTCCACCCCACCGATGAGCCTGCCTGTTGCATCTCTGAATGACCAAAAGGAAGTGCATCAGCTTCTGCTATTGGCTGGTAACGTTTCCTTATCTTTCATCAGGCATGACTGATAGAGTATGCATAGTCATGTGTACTCAGAAGTATGTCTTGAGTTTATTCATTGGGGCTGACTCCTAGGAAAGTGTTCTTAGGCTGCAGTCACACAGAGCAGTAGCTACGCTACTGAGACGGATG
>NW_015223753.1:0-936 GCF_001447785.1 Gekko japonicus | reverse complement strand
TGCACTTGTTTCCTTTACAGCCCTTTTGCATGGCAAGATTGTACAAATCCACCCAGACAACACTACAGCGATATATTACATCAACAAGCAAGGTGGTATGGTGTCTATGACACTTTGCACAGAAACTGTGACTATCTGGGACTCAGCATCGGCAAACACAAGGGCAGATGCATCACAACATGAATGGTCTCTGGCAGATGCCTATGTCTGTCCTATTTTCCAGCTGTGGGGATCAGCAGATGTGGACCTCTTCATGATGAATGGCAACTCCAAAGCCCCTCTGTTCTGCAGGGGGCAATTCCTGATCTCTTGGGGATGCTTCCATTGGCAGGAGGCACTTTTTAATGCATTTCTGCCATTGTCCATTAAAAGCAAGGTTCTTTCCAAGTTCTGCCTGGAGGGCACTAATTGTATCTTAATAGCACTGCTCTGGCCCCTTCAAATTTGGTTTACTCTGAAACAATTAGCCGTGGACATTTACATACGCCTCCCAGAAATGTCTGACACTATCCAGGGGAGGGTTTTTTCACTACAATGTCCACAGACTGCACTTAGCTGTATGGAAGCTTTTTCCTCTGGACTAGAGTTTTTGGCAGAAGTACAAAATGTACTTAGAAGCTAGAAAGCCCTCCACACATTTGTCATATAACCTGAAATGGAATCATTTCTCCGCCTGGACTAGGACTCGGGGTTTCTCACCTTCCACTTGCCCATTGCCTAATATCCTGGACTGTTCATGGTCTTTAAAATCATTGGGCCTAGCTCCTAGTTCCCTAAGAGTACATTTGGCAGCTATTTCAGCTTCCCATGTTCTCATAGATGGGAGGACACTTTCTCTCATACAGTTTCCAAACAGTTTTTAAAAGGGAATAACTAACATGTCCAACCCCTGGGCTTCAATAATTCCACAATGAGCCCTGACCTGGATAGCCCAGG
>NW_015223752.1:0-936 GCF_001447785.1 Gekko japonicus | reverse complement strand
CACAAGTCTGGGAGTCGAATTCCTGAACTCATTTCCCCAAGACTCAGGAACACAACCTCTGTTTTTGCTGGACTGAGTTTGAATCGACTCTGTGTACTTGTAATATGAGATTATGATGCACATCACTCACGTATAAACTTGTACAAAGTTCATTCTATTGCCGTATATCCAATTTTGCATGCATCTCTGTCTGTGGACATAAACTAGAATCCTTTGTTTACAGAATTTCTTTCAGTGATGTACATTTTGATCTAGACAAATAAGAACTATTGCCAAGTGCCAATTTCTGCTTCATAAAAGCCTTGCCTTATTAAACTTTTCTGAAATATCAAAGTTTTTTACCTGCTCTTCTTGCTTGCCCAATATGTTAGCAGCATATGTAGCTGTGTTACTACTATTGTATCCAGATGTTGGTCCTGAAGATAGACTGAGGGTAGAATCTGTGCATAAAGTGCTTGTGCTTACAAGGGTTTTCAGCTTCATTTCTTCCTGTGATGAAAGGCTCAGTATTAAGGAAATGCTAGAAAGGTGGGCAAGCTTACTGCTAATTCACACAACCATTTAGAATGTAATGTTGTTTTGTTAGCATGGAATTCACGTGGAAATGCTGAAGCAGCCACATGGTGACAAAAGGGAAGTTACCTCTCCCAGAGCACTCTCCTGTGATGTACAGCAGGGGGTTGTTGCAGTCTAACATATATGGGAGTTATGGAACACCCTTCCTTCAGTGGTCTGCCTAATAATCATGGTTTAACCTATGGAGAACCCTCTAAGTTATTTTGGCTTTTTAGCATTAAGTTGCCAACACAGACATATCCTGAGAAATATGAAATTGGCCTTTGAGAAATAACATTCCTTCTCAATATGATTCTACCAAAACAACTAGATTTGAATCCTGTACATTTGTATAGCAATATTTCCTGATGACATTTGCCA
>NW_015223751.1:0-950 GCF_001447785.1 Gekko japonicus | reverse complement strand
TCAAACTTACAAGCATCCTGTCCACATCATACCAGACAAGATGAAAGGCTCGCTTGGGTAGTGAAGGGCGGGGTATAAATCCAATCTCTTCTCTTCTTCTCTTCTCCCAGCCCAAATGCCTCTGACAATAAGTGCCCGCTGTCTCTGGCCACCCTCTTCTTTCCTCCTGGGAGGTAGGAGGTGGAGGAGATGGAAAGAAGGAGGGAGGGAGCAGGAGGCTTCCCTCTTCTTTCCCTCCTACTGGTGAGGAGGAAAGAGGAGAGGACAGCAATGTCACTTGTGCTCATTGAATGCCTTTTCCATCAAAAACTTATACATTGTCTGTACTTGCACAAACAGTGCTTCTCCAGTTGAGGGGGATGTCTTTTAACACTCCCCACCCAGTTTTGTTGTTTTAAATATGATTTTTCTGTAAATCTGGGGATTCCATCAAGTTCGTAGACAAATGTCTCCTATCTGTACCTCACCCCCTTTTCTTGGTCTGTCAGTCCACACAGGGCCAAATTATGAAGTGGATATAACAGCTTTCTGGTACACTGTAGTTGGGCTTGCCATGAAATGCAGGATTCCAAAACAAGAAATTTTGGTTTGCAAAGAATGTGCAACCCAGAGTTTTCCATCTCAAACTATGGCTGGCTACACAAGCAGAAATCTTGAATTAGCTTGCTGCACACAAAGGAGTGTGGACCCCCAGGGATCCCCCAGGCTCATTCATGGAGTGACAAACTTTGGTTTGCTATTTCATCTGAACCAATATAACATGCAAATCCTATGAAGTTGTCTGGCAATTTCATAAGCAATGCTGATGAACAACAAAAACCAAAGTACAGCATTCTATGCAGGATCCTACAGGTTTGAATAAGCACGTGAGGACATGAGAAATGCCTTGTGTCTATTAGGGAAAAGAGATAAAGGATCCAGAGAGTGCAGCAGTGAAATCTGAGATTGGC
>NW_015223750.1:0-937 GCF_001447785.1 Gekko japonicus | reverse complement strand
GTGAAGAGCAGGGTATAAATCCAATGTCCCCTCTTTCTAATTCCAGTTTGGAGGCACGCTGTTATCAGTGACCACCATCGTCAACATGACTTAGGCGTCACGGCAGGCTGGTTAATGAGAGAACTGGGGGCGGGAATCGGTGTAAAGAATCGGGCAGGGAGTGACTCCGGCATCCTCCCAGAGGCCAAAGCGTGATCTGGCCATTGGTACCAGAATCGAGCCTGTCCTTAAATAGCCCCCTGCTCTTAAACAATATGCAGGAAGCAAAATTAAAGAGGGAGGGAGGGAGCTGGAATAAGCAACTCGAGAGAGCATTTGGGAACAGCAGAGGACAGCTTCGACTGCGTATTAATGAGAACTCCACCAGCTTGATTTTCTTAAAATCTCATTTAGATAGGGGATGCGTCTCTCCGTAGCTTCACCCGGATTTCAAACCCCCCCCTTAAAACTTGTACTTGATGATCTGTCCCCAATAAAATTCTTAACGGCCCCAGTGCCATCAGATAAAGTGCGGGAATGACTAGCATTAACCAGCCCGGTGTTGACATTTACAGCATACCGCGGGTGAATTATTCCTTGCAAAATGGCTACTTTTTTAGAAATTTGTGGAAGTTACTTAAGTGGAGCACCTCTGGAGTAGTACCGGAATGAAAAATCACGCATGCTTGGTGTGTGATAGATCTCATTGTCTTAACTGCGGGGCTGCAGTGTGAATCCAATTGAATATCTCAAATATTCTGTCTGATACCAAAAAAACACAAAATTATAGCGTCCCACATAAAGAACAGCCTTTATTACCTCTGCTAGTCAATTGGTAAGCTGTGGACCGGAGTTCAGGTGGTTGGCAGAGGTTGGCTTATGAATTCACCTTTGCACGGTGGCATGCCCATGCCCTTTAAAGAGGCCCAGGTTACTTTTCAGTCAGCTGTGAGTGAAT
>NW_015223749.1:0-937 GCF_001447785.1 Gekko japonicus | reverse complement strand
AGAACAGCATGCATGTACATGAGAGGAGAACTTGGTCTTGATGGCAAAGAGAAGACATTCTTCACTATCGTACAGAATATAAGTAGAAAACAAATCCTGTATTTATGCTTTTCAAATAGCCATTAATGACCCTGTTACAGATAACCTATACATACAGTTCCACTCAAACATGTGGTGCCTATTTTAGGTGATCTATTTTTCATCACATGCAATAGCAATGGAGCACGTAAGGAAATACTTTTGAGAGCTATACTTCTCCTCCTGATTTCATGGTTCATTATGCCAACTTGAAATGTATCTGATTTGCATAGGTGCCTTTGAGGCATTTGACTCTCATCCATGTTGTTTTCTAAAGGGCCAATAGATAATGGTATATTTTTCTTAAATTATGTCTTTTTGTTAAAGGCACTAAAATACTGACATACTAATGCTTAGAATGATCCTTTAAGATAGTCCAGTATTATCAGCACATGCCAGATGGGGCTGAGAGAAATCTCTTAACTAAGAGCAAGCAGGTGTAATTCATGGCTGAGAGGAGTTTGATCCTTTAAGCTCTTCAGCCTCAGAATCCTCACCCTGGACCACGATCCTTCAGAGTTATCTCCGAAGGATTTGTTTCCATCTGAAAGACCACCTGCTTCCATATGACTCCATTTACTCTATGAGATCAGATGCTTTCGTCTTCAATATATGACTGGGCAGATTTCTTCCATTATTTTATCATTTTGGAAGTTTATTCTGGATTACAGTCCACTAATGTCTAAAATAATGTGTCTGCGGTTTGCTGGAACCCTAGAATTCTTTTGCACCCTTCTCCCCATTTTTTCAGTACAACAATGGACACTGAAAAACAACAACGTGCATGTTGTCACGTATGATGGTATCAAGGTTGTTGTTCTGTTCAGTCTGTTACTGAAATACATGTGTCTACAGCCAC
>NW_015223748.1:0-937 GCF_001447785.1 Gekko japonicus | reverse complement strand
AACAAACAAATAAATAAATAAAAATAATGATAAACCCATTAACTAGCTTATAGTGAGGAATGAGAGTATAAAATACTGCAAGTTCCAGTTTTCAGTGTGTGTTGGGGGGTTATATTCTTTTCTCCTAATGACTTTGAATATTATAAATATGATCAATGCAATCTCTGCTAAACTCTTGCATAATTTCAGGATTTCATAAATTTCTGTATAAAATGGAGCATCTGCTGGGTTGACTTGCTGATAGCTAGCAACATGGAGGGGTTTATCCCATAGGAGTTGCTATAAAATTTATAGATTTCATTGTAGGGTTGTCATGGTGGGGGGAGGAACATGTGTGTGAAAGGACTTGTCCTACTTGTCGCCAATCTCATCTACTATGCAGGGTATGTTTTCTATTCCCCCTGCAGCTTGAGGCACAAATAGGGCTGTATGTGTGTGGGGTGTGCTGCTCCTACCTCCCATCCTACTTTCCTCTGCCAGCTATCCAGCCTAGTACAGGCCATGAGTCTTTAGCCTTTGTGCTGAAAAAGAATCCAGGTGCAAAGGTGAGAATCTTTGAACACAGTCTGAGCTCTTTAAAGATAGGCTTTGGTTTTATATAACATAAGCTATCGCCACCACTGCACAAGTACATAGGAGAAGTATGCCATAGTACTACAGTGTATTGCAAAACTAAGAAAGGAGTATAAAATATCTGATGCTACTCTAACCTTTATTATCACTGATGTTACTTTGGCATCCACTCCTCAGAAAGGACACAAGTCTGCTGGAACATCAAAAACAGAAGCTGGTCAAGGTAGACTCCACTGTGCTTTCTCCCTTTTTTCTGGTCCTTGTTTGAGTATTTCTGACAGGGTGTCCAGATCTTTTAACCTTTCCTATCCCAGGGAGTGTTTCCCTTTCCCCTTTGGGAGCCAGTGTGGTATAGTGGTTAAGA
>NW_015223747.1:0-937 GCF_001447785.1 Gekko japonicus | reverse complement strand
AACACAGCTACCCACCTGAATCTATCAAATAAAGGAAGTAACTAAAATATTAGAAGATACGTATATTTCAGTATGGAGGGAATGGCATACTGAATGATATGTAGGGATGACGGAGCTAACAAGACCAACAAGAAAATGCTACTGAGCAACAAGCAGATGTACTTGAGAGACAGCTCTTCAATATGCAAGTAATTTTAAGCAGAACAGTATTTTAGCAAACAGATCAAGATTTGTTATTTATGAGAAGAGAGTCGTAACCCTGGACTCGTGATTCATGTCACTGTGAATCTAAATGACTGAAGCAGCCAATTAGTGTGTGCGACTCTGGTTTCACATGAAAGAGCCATTTAGCTTGAACATTATAAGAATGGACAGAATTTGGGTGGAAAACAAATTTGTGGTGAGAGGTGGGATCTCTGACACAGAGAATTAAAATGGGTGGGGGAGACTGTTGACTTGCAAAGAGTTACTGTTGGATTGAATAAAGCCAAAGAAAAGGCATAGCATGTTTCAGGACAGCCAAGAAGCAGCCTTCTCTCTAGATGGTAAGAAGACCAATGAAGAAATCTGAGACCTATTTGGTTTCGGTCTTCTATTTCTTTAAATCTTCCAGATGCAAACAAAACCTGGGATTTTATCATTCAGGCAAATATCTTCTGGTTTTGAAACACAAATTGCAGAGCGCTAGCTCAGAACTGGGAGCTGTGAATTTTTCCAAGTTCGTCTTGGATTCGGGTGGGCTCTGAGCACATATTGTTCATTAGCGAAAAATCAGCATATTCGCCAACGAATGTTCAAGAATAAATTCGTATGCATGCTGGTGACATCCATGAGGACCATCCTTGCTTCTTTCAGCACGTTGACCTCTACGTCTATCGTAAGCTGCTGACACAAGACCTCAGTGATACTGCTATAGTAAAGGTAAAGGTTCCCTTGC
>NW_015223746.1:0-937 GCF_001447785.1 Gekko japonicus | reverse complement strand
AACCACTACACCAAACTGGCTCTTTACAGATCTATAACAGATCCAAAGGTTTACTAGGTTTACTAATATAATTGAGAAGGTCCCATCTATTTCATTCCATATTTTCAATACACATATTTATCAGTTCTAAAGATTTCATTGCTCTGTGTGGGGTTAAACACTATGACTTCTTTATAGATGTTTTCATTCACAGTAGTACGGATAACTGACACACAGCTATATTTAAAAAAATTGGTTGCCATTCTTTCTCAGAAACAGAAGCATATTTTTGTTAGATTTGTATAAGAAGTGCAAAGCCTATTCAGCGGTATATCAAAAATTCTTGTACGTTTGTTATCTATCCAACTAGACCAAGGTGTTGTAATTCTAAAATCCATTTTAGAAATAAAGGATTATCATGCTGAAATAACTGGACTCAGGTATTTTCTTAATTTATCCCAGAGTTTACAAACATCCTCAATTAAAGGATTAAAATATAATACACACTTCTATTGCAAATTATCTTAGCACTCCATGAATACCAAGACAGACAAAGAGGAATCTCTTTTGTTCTAAACAGCAGATTCCTGTCTCCACGGACCTATTCTTAAAATAGATTCTCAACACTGAAGTAGAAACTTCAATCTTGTTTTTGTTTTGCATATAACAAATGATGAAAATAAAAGTATTCACCTCCATTGAATTACTTTAATTGAAGTGTAAAAAATGGAGCCTGAATAAAATAATGCAATCTTAAGCACTATTTGTGTCATTCATCAGACTAATCTTGCTGTATGCCCCGTCATATTTAATTTACACTTTGCTGCTAAAGAATTTCTATCACATACCCACAGATGAATTAGATACAAGGAGGATTTATTTACCTTTGATTCAAATGACTGAATGATTTATTCAAAATGTACAATTGTTTTCAAATGCTTCATTATTTCTTTTTTAT
>NW_015223745.1:0-937 GCF_001447785.1 Gekko japonicus | reverse complement strand
TGAATAGGTAACTTGGTAATTCAAAAACAGGCATCCAGTATTTTGAAAATTACATGACCACAAAATCTGCATAACTGACATCTTACTTGCTCTGGGTTTTTCCCATGTTTTTGGCCTATGGCTCTCTGTCAACATGCATACTTCGAGCTCCATAAACATTTCAGAGACAGATTTTAGAGCTGTTTTTTCAGCCTTGGCAGTTCTGCATGGTCATCTGTGCAGAGCAGCTGGACGTCTGCCCAAGACAGACAGCTTAGGTGGTGCACCTGCTGTCTCCTCTATGTAGAAGACGTGTCGGGAGCCTGCTGGCTTGGGAAAGAGGGGACAAAACTCTGCCAGAGGTTCAGGCAGCACAAATGTCCTCAGGGGATACTGAAACTCTTCTGGCGTAGGCTTTTGGCTCCTGACCAGAGTACAGATCAGAAATGACAGATGATGGCTTAGTCTCAGGCACCTTCTCTTGCCCTCTGCTCTTTGGGAGACCCAGCCCAACAGGCCCTGGTTTTCACAAGTGAATGATTTCCCCCATACACACATGCATCGAAAAAGCAGAACACCATAAAGCCAGTTGTACCTCTTAGTACAACAGGGAAGATGATGGCCTCCTACAGATAGCTACAGGATATGATCCCTGGAGGAGATTTCTGGAGGAGAGCTTGATGTGATCCCTGGAGGAGATGAGGAATGGTCTGTCACTTCCTAAGATGCAGTTTGTTACTCTCTGATGTTGAAAAGATGGATGAAGGGAGATTTGATGGATCTCTTCTACTGAGTACTGGGAATGCTAGTTTTTGTTTTTTGCTGGCCCTGCTCCTCTGCCTTTATAGCAGCAGCTTGATTCACAGAAATTACAGAGGTAAAGCTTTTCTAGTCATTTGTATCTCCATGCCAGGACGAACCTGGCAAAGTTTGGCATTTCAGATTGTCGAAGACACAG
>NW_015223744.1:0-937 GCF_001447785.1 Gekko japonicus | reverse complement strand
ATTGGCTTCTCTTATGTTCTTATTATGACTTTTCTTCTGCAAGCCAAAACTGATCTTGGTTACCATGGAAGGCAGGAACACGAGATAAGACTGTTGGAGAAAAAAATTGCATCTTCAGAGAGAGATATCTGAACAGTCAGTGGAAGACAAGAGAAATGGTAGTCATAGATTTTAAGGCAGGAACCTTTTTATTTCTAAACTCAGTGTAACTTTTTCTTGTATGCATGTGCTTATATTTTATAGTAAATACTCTAAATATGCTTATTTGCTAACTACTTTATATTTATATCAAAGCAAATGTTTGTGGCTGAATTAAGTCTGGAAGTCCACCAAGGATATTGCTTTTGTAGCTTAGTGGCAAGAGGGGCCCTTCTTGCATCAGTGGGGTTTTGTAGATGAAATGAAGATCATCTGACTGGACTCTTCTGCAGTGGGCCCTCTTTCTGGTGGTCTGCACTCCATCAGAAGAGCCAAATGTAACAACTTGATGTCTTTAGAGCTAGCCATTATGTCTCAGTTTAAGGAGTTTCACAGTGTGGTTGTGAGGATTAAATGGGTAACTTCATGTGGACCACTTTGGGCCCCTTGGGAGAAGAATGGGGTACCAATGTGATAGAATAAATACATAAGTCCTGCAACTGCCACTGTCCATTTTTCATAATCCTCCCACCCCCAGTTTAATCTAACAGTCCAGTTTTGAAGTAACTTGGTAATATTTGCCACAAATCAGGATAAATAACACTTTCACTTGAATCCGTTGAAAGAAAATTCAGTGAGACTGTGCTTTAGTCTAAAAACATAAAAATTTGCAAACTCTTGCCTCAAACATATTATTCCAATAATATGTCACTTTCTATGTTCCGTAGCTTTTACAGTCCGGGATGGGGAATGGTGGCACATGGAGTTAAAAAAAGCCTGCAGGTTAATCTAGCCGTAC
>NW_015223743.1:0-937 GCF_001447785.1 Gekko japonicus | reverse complement strand
CAGCATTAGAAAAGGGCAAAGGGGATTCCTGCCCACAGGTAACATCAGCTGACATCTCTGCTGTCTATATGTGTGTGGACAGGAAGTGTGGGATGGCAATA
The DNA here is from genome assembly GCF_001447785.1 of Gekko japonicus. Lineage (NCBI taxonomy): Eukaryota > Metazoa > Chordata > Lepidosauria > Squamata > Gekkonidae > Gekko > Gekko japonicus. The sequence continues at coordinate 836 of NW_015223743.1, read as the reverse complement.
GGGGATATAACGCAGTGTCACCCATGGTCTGGATTTACCTCAGTAAACTCACTTTCACAAGACAATCAGTCACGCAGCCCCTGAGAAACACAAAGTCATCCTGCTATAGACTCCCCGTTGGCCTTCAGACAAAAGCAGGAAAACTGCCTCCCATGCAACCTCATCCCGAGAAACCGTTCAACTGTCAACCCAATTTGAAAATTCCACCCTCTCAACTGGCCTTGTTGGCTAGAACCCTGCAATATGAATAAGCCTGTAGTCTGCAAACAGTGCCTTACATCTTGAAGAGGTGAAGGATTTTGAGTTTCATAACCAGAAATCTAAGTGGATTCTCACTGGATAGTTTTGTTGTAGGATTTTATTGTGTGCTTCTCTTATGACTGATATTTTAGAATTCCAAATTTTAGATGTTAATTCCAAATCCAAACAAAGATGTTAAAGCCCAGCCTGGGACATGTCAAAGAACTGAGAAAATATACTTTTGGTCTGAGCTGCTGCTAGGACAATAGATTCAAGATGTTAAAATCTATAAATAAAGTATCTGTGTGTATATAATTTCCATTTTTAATGCTAATGTACTTACTGGATTCTGAGCTTTCATTCCAGATGTTGGACTTGAAATCCTACCATATTCAGATGGGGTCAACTGATACTTAAATTCTGCATTTTCTTTTCTCTCATCCTGTGTCTCACTTGGACAGTCTTATAGGACTTAGCCACTAGTCAAAAAGGTTACAGAAGATACTTCATGGCCCAATCCCATGTTCTGCTATACAGGGTAAAAAGTGGATGGGGCAGGTGTAAGACTTTCTGAGAACATAAAAGTAGCCATGATG
>NW_015223742.1:0-937 GCF_001447785.1 Gekko japonicus | reverse complement strand
GTCTCTTATGTTCTTATGTTAATCTCTAACAGAACATAGAGACAGGATTTTATTGGTGGTGGCTCTGCTGTTATGCATCAGCTACAGAAGGAAGGCCTTCTATGCCACTACATTGCTTGTCCTTGAGTGTGCTGCCCAAACTGATCTTGTTTACTTGGGCATTTTTGTTTCACTTTAACTCATTTCACTGTTTTAAAGTCTCAGAGATATATATATATATATTTTGCAGTTCTGATTCTATTGTAAGCAATACATTATAATATATGGGTTACCCATGAGTAACCACATGAGAAATAACAGCCCATCTGTCTCCTTATCCCCCCTCTTTTATTTTATGCTTTTGCATAAAATTGTGAGTGTAATTTTTTTTTCTGTGTACCTAGCTGTTCCCCTTTAATTTCCTTGGTGCCCAATGTTTGAGAGAAGAGGCTAAACTTTATAGCTATTCCCTGTAGCACAACATGAGACAGACGATTATTTGGTATCCAGAAAACAAAATGGCAGTTGAATTCTTGGGAGATAACCATATGAGATTTCAAGGGCATTTTTGTTGTTGTCTTGGCAACCACAGCGTGTTTCAGAATGTACCTTACAATTTTCAGGTAAAATTGGGAATATGAGATTTTTCTGCCTTTCTATGGTTTACCTCTTCTTATGAAGAATGTCATTTCCCCTTTATTCTTGGCTTCACTGCAAGACTTTCACTTTCCACATAGGGGTCAGGATGTCACCATTAGGTGCAGTGATAATATCTTAGTGTGATGTGGATGTCTGCATTTTCTGTTGCCCATACAATGCTGTTTTTGGAATTCATTTAATATAGGCTGTTACTGTGTATTTCTTTGGGACTGTATAAAGAAAGGAAATTATTATATTTTATAAATAAATCTGAATACTGCTTGGGAAATTCAATGTGATTGGAATTTTGAATAGTTGC
>NW_015223741.1:0-937 GCF_001447785.1 Gekko japonicus | reverse complement strand
TGTTCCTGCCCAAAAATAGCCCTGTATACGTGCGCACACACACGTAGGTGGACGGCAGCAGCAACTCTACAGTCATGTTCCACCATGAAGAGCTATGTCATACTATCAAGCTCCTTGTCCAGATGGCATCCTAATCTCCTTTGGCCTTCATACACATCATCAAATACTCCAGCGTAGCAGTGATGGTGTATATTTTTCTTCTTGTTGATCTTGTAAATGCTCTCAAAACAATGATGTTTTTGTTTCTTTGTTTCCACAGGTAGTAATGACTATGCTGCAGTAACTGGAGTCAATATAGTGGCAATTAAGTCCTACTGGCTCTGTATGTCTGCTGCTCCTGAAGAGGCAGGTGTAATATAAATGTAATTCATTGTCAGTTCTAGGAGCCTAGCAAACAGTGTGGGTGAAGGTAGAGCAAAGAAGAGAGGCTGGCAGGAAGGAAGCAAATAGCTCTTATTGGATTTGTTCAACCAGTCCTTTGCCTGTGTCTCATTTGTTGTCTGCAACACTACAATGCTGCAATAACTGTGCTCATGGCAGAATAAAGCAATCTTTTTTGTAGCCCTCTAAATATTTTTTAATAACCCCCACCTTGTTTCCCCCCCTCCTTTTTCCATGAAAACCTCTAGCCTGACAAACACCACTGGTAAAATCAATTAAAACACAGCTCCATTCCATTTCTGTATTCTGGAGCATTGGGCTTCTTAATCATACAGCAAATCAATACAGATTTAAGTTCAGCCTGCTTTGCTCAGCTGGGGTGAAAAGGCTATTGGCAGAGATGGGGATTAAATAGGCTTCTTCTGTGTGTAATTTGAGGAGGCGGGGCGGTTGGGTAAACTCACAATGGATACACCGAGTTAAAGCTTTGCAGGGCTTGGCAAAGAGCTAGGCAAGTGATTTTCTTTTCTGCTTCCTCCTAAAACAAAACGAACTC
>NW_015223740.1:0-937 GCF_001447785.1 Gekko japonicus | reverse complement strand
TTTTTTTCTAAAAGAGAAAATAAAATACACAGACGGTTCTAATAGGAATTTTTTAAAAATAAAACCATCCTAGGGAACCTTTTCAACTGAAACTCAGTGTAGGCATTAATAGAAAAAAATGGTTCAAATATAAAATTTACCCAGAGTAACACACTGGCCCATTTACGACAGTCTTCTTTAGGGAAATAAAGTTACATCACTATGTTCGACAAACCAGAGTTGAATAGTATAATGATAAATACATTCACACGGAATCTTTAACAAGCATCTTGTAGGTGCCTGCTACAGTAATTGTTTCCAGGCACTGCAGGGTATTAATTGAGGATAGCTATACAGAGAAGATGGCATCGGGATTTAACCCCCTTTGCTATATGTTTGCATCTGAAAAAGGACAGAGAAGCATGTGCTTAAAAAGCACCCGCTCAAAACTGGCAACTCAGCCCACATGGATTACATTTCACAAACTCACCATTGGAGGGAACAAGCTGAGCTGCATGCCTATAGTAGGACTCAGCCTGACTGGTCTGATTTCTGTAACGAGCTAGAAAAACAAACAAACCAAGAAGGAACACATCATGGAGTGTTGTCGGGTTAAGCAATACGCCAGGACATACCCACGAGCAAATCCCCACCTCTAAAATGACAGCAGGGTTTATGAATGACAGAATATCGGTCTATCCGATTTGAGCTTCATAAAGTCAGCATACAAAACTCAAGACCGAAGCCATGCCCAACCACAATCATAGTAACTGAATGAAACTTCCTTTTACCAAGAGAGTGACTACCAAATGGGGGGAGGGACCGAGGATGGCCATCATGATCTTAGCTTGCCTTGCAACCTGACCACTCTGCACAGACGGGTTTTAAAAAGCCATCCTCCCAGCTCAAGGATTCTTTCCCATTACAGTAAGACTCCAATCGTCACTCAAGATCTGAG
>NW_015223739.1:0-937 GCF_001447785.1 Gekko japonicus | reverse complement strand
CAGAGTAAACAAGTCCCCTGAATTTGTTTTCCTAGAATTGTTTTCCCAGAACCACCTGTCTCTTGGCAGCCTTAACTTACGTCTGGCTAATGACTTTGTGGCAGGAGCGAGATTTGGGATACAAACATTCAGTCCCAGCATGCCTCATCTCCTTGCAGGTTTCAGACATGTGAACCTGACCCAACCATCTTTCTGAAACGGGTGTCTGACAATAGGGCTGAACTTTTGCTTGGTGGTGAAGCAATTTTGTGAGTACTTTGCCAGATGTCAGGAGATTCAATGTGACCATGATCACTGACCAAACTTAGTTTATCAAATTACTCATTTACACACAAGTTGAGCCACGTTCCTGATTCATCTTGATGTTGTTGTTCAATTTGAATGCCATGTCAAGCAGCTTTGTAGCTGTGTAGTAGCTACATGGACTCCAGTGTAATACCTTGGTAAAAATACACAGCTACATGGAGTCCAGTGTAATGCCTTGGTAAAAATACACAGCATATTATAAAGGTGAAAAATGTACTGTCAATCAGAGCAGTTCTTGGTCATGATTTAACTGGATGCATAAGGAATTATAAGTCTCCCCCCACCCCAATAACTACAAATCCTATGAGGCAGTGTGGGAATGCTCTTCGTCCCCAATCAATACAATCTGACAGGCTTCCCTTTACGTTTTCAATGTGGGTGATGTGTGCCAGGAATTATGTGCTGCGACAAGCCTGGAGGTGCAACTCTTTCAGTTACCAAAGCGGTAAGTCTGATCTCATAACTTCAAAGGTGGTCTTTCTTTTAACGATGTGTCCTTTAAAAGCTGGAGGGAGCAGTGGTGGGGGTCCTGGTGGAGGCAGCTACAGCAGGGCAGGATGTAGCTGCACATATGAAACAACCCTTCTTTTGCAACCTGACTTGTAGCTATGGTGGGGCATTTGGGGGGCCT
>NW_015223738.1:0-937 GCF_001447785.1 Gekko japonicus | reverse complement strand
CAAGACCATGCTGCGGTGGAATCGCCATGGAGGTGCCCTCACCTGCACCCAGCTACACTTTCCCACCTGCTCCAGTACAGTGCAAAGTGCCCCTTAGGGAGCCGAGTAGTGGTGCTGCACCTGCGCAGCTGCTGGCCACTGCAGCGCGGGCATGGCTCAGGATTCCTCTGTATGTTTCTATTTTAGCTCAGTTGGTTTGCTGATGCTTTGGCATTAGAAACCGTATCATACAGGACACATATTTTTTTAAAAATATATTCTTGTGCATTCTACTGGAGAGAACAGTTTTTTTTGGTATGATATAATTGGCACATTATAACGCAATCATTGCAAATAAAGGTTTGCCAGCATATTTAAGCACAGATAATGTACAATTGTAAGAAAAAAAGAACTCATTTTGCACAGCCTCAAAGAAGGCTGTGCAAGAAATGTATCATGGGGTACTTAGAGTATGAAGGTCCACTCATTTTATGGCAACTACACCAGTGTAACTGGTAAATGATTTGATTTCTTTTCCCAGTACAAAGTAAAGAGGAGGAAGTTGACCACTGTGCATCTATGAGCCAGTTTAAACTCAACCTATCTACCAAAATAATTGTGAGTGGATAGGCTGCAAAATAAAACTGGAATCCAGTGGTATCTTAAAAGCTAACCAAATTTATTCCAGCGTGAAATTTCTTTGAGCCACAGTTCACAAAAACATACACAGGAATAAATTATGTTAGTCATTAAGGTGCCACTGGACTCCTGTTTTAGTATTTGGAAAAGATTCCTTTAACAAATCTTTTAAAAGAAGATACATTACAGCTTCTGCTTTATAAGGGAATGTGACAGAGTACATTGCACCCTCTGGTGGTCATTATGCAAAGTCAACCCACATAATACTTTTTATTAGGCACAACCAAACAACCTGTTAACAGTGTGCAACCTTTCAACT
>NW_015223737.1:0-937 GCF_001447785.1 Gekko japonicus | reverse complement strand
TCTAGATTACAACCCACTGGGAAGAATTCCAGAGGGGCAGCCATCTGCTGCAGCTTTTTTTTTTTTGGATTGAGGACATTTTAAAGCCACCTCTCCAGAATCCTGCTCAAGGCAAGAAAAAGCTCGTAGCGTTTTTAGTCTTGCTTGTTTTAATCCACCGGGAAGTGCTCCCATGCAAACCCCTCCATGCTTTTGTGCAGCTCCCACCTCATTGCAGCAAGGCTTGTGTGAGAGAACTTCCCAGCGGATTGTGAAGGATGGGTCTAATCTCTTTGAGCCGCTCATTTGCTCAACCCCCCGCCTCACCTTGCCTCCTTGGAGGGCTGCCTCTGTGTGATGGACAGATCCATGTTGGGGGTGAACACTGGACGGAGGGCCGTCTCAGTGCCTTGGGCTTGGGTGTCATTGGGGCTGATCCGAAGCAAGCTCCTTCCCGTCTCCTGCACTCTCTCTCCATCTGCCACTAATCTCTCTGACAACAGTGGGAGAATAAATAATTGTAATTACAGTGCCTGGCCACACAAAGAATGATGGATTGTGGGAAACCACTGAGAGGAACTGCTTGCAAATGAGGAAACAAATATGGAGAGGGCCTATTAGAGGCTGGCTTCATCCATCACTGCTGACAGGGCCCAGCTGATGCACGGAGACGAAGGTGCCTCTTGCCCTGATTCCGCCATTTCGCTGTCAGGTCTTGGTGTACTCAGGCAGGAGATGGTGTCAAGCAGGCTGGGTCTGAATCCAATCAGCCGGGGGAAGGCAGGTGGGAGTCAATCAGCAAGGAATAGTTGGGCACTGGGATGCGGGCGAAGTAGGGATGATGTGGGAAAGGATTGTAAGGAGGGGGTGGCTTATGGTGGGAGCTCTGGGCAAGGCTGGGCCAAGCCAGTTTGCAGTAGAGGCAGCTGAGTGGGTGGGCAGAATCCCAGGGGTTCCT
>NW_015223736.1:0-937 GCF_001447785.1 Gekko japonicus | reverse complement strand
AGCTTAGAGGGAACACTGGCCCTGACTATAACTATACAGTATAACAATAAGTTTAGTATATAAAGAATTAATTGACCCGTTGTGCTCAGACACTAAAATCAGGAGGAGCTATTTGCAAATAAATGGTGTTCCTTGCTGAGCACTCAATAGCTCTGCAGGCCAAAGCCCAGTCAATATCTGTTGACTGGCACAAAACGTATCCGGGACCCTTTGAATTTCACGATGCATCTCGCATTTGTTCTTTGAAAGAAATCCATTTGGATTCACAATTAAAAACAGCCAGTGTTTCGATATCTTGCACTGTGCTGGATAAGAAACAAATTAATAGAGAAAAGCGTGCGACGAACAGAATGGCAATTTCCTCCTGGAGAGGCCGCATGTCCATTTTTTTTTGGCAAGCCAGGCTCCAGTGCCGATGGAGAATATAAATAAGGGAAATCAAATCCTTCCCAATGTATGGGAGGAAATTTTTTGCCTTATCAGATAATGAACTGGCTTTTAGTGCTGAGAATGGTAATGGCTCCCATTAGCAATGCTGATAACGACGATAACAGCCGCTTGCGAAAGATCTAGGCGGTTTCACTTTGCAGCTGGCAAGGGGAAAAAAATGCATTGGTTGCATATAAAGAAATAAACTTCATTACTTATCTGATTTGAAGAAGCTGTTTGGGTCTTCATGGGGAACCAAACTCTGCAGTTCCAATATAGAATCCAGACTTGACTTTATCATTATTTCATCATGAGGAGCCTTCAATGGAACAGATTGACTGACAGCTGGTGGAAAATGGGATCCATTTTATTTATTTATCAAAACATTTATATTCCCCCCCTTTCTCGTGGGTCAAGGCGGGACTGGTATATAAGATAGAGACCAACACTGGATGAACGTGGTGGTTCGGTGGACTCAGGCTTTGTTGTTGTTCAGTCGCATAGTCGA
>NW_015223735.1:0-937 GCF_001447785.1 Gekko japonicus | reverse complement strand
ATAGGAAAGCAGCACCGGACAAGGTTTTCCTGCATCCCACTTCAGTTAGTGCGGAATACAACTGTGCACGCTTGCATGTGTGGTGTAAAATGCAGGAGTAATGACTCAGACAATCTGTAATTCTCTCAACTGCCGTGCAGATCTTATGACACATTAATTTTTGCAAAGCCGTACATGCGCAGATAAGAAAAAGTATGTGTCAAATACAGAGCAAGCGAAGAACTGTACCAACAGATATCGGCTGCCTTTTTACCTGTCTCCAGAAGAACCTTCAACAACGCTTCTTCATTGCCCGCAGGTTTATAAGAGTGCCAGCAAACGCAAAGCGCACATTCTGAAGAATCACCCGGGTGCCGAGCTTCCTCCGAGCATCCGAAAGCTCCGTCCAGCGGGCCCAGGAGAGCCAGACCCCATGCTGAGTACCCATACCCAGCTCACGGGCACGATAGCGACTCCACCCGTTTGCTGCCCTCACTGTTCCAAGCAGTATAGTAGCAAGGTACGGTGGGTTTCTCCCTTTGTCTCCAGGTGAACTTCCTTCTCATGGTTTTGGAAGAGCAGTCATGTTGGTCTGCAGAAAAAGAGTCCAGTAGCACCTTAGGGACTGGGAAGATGTTCAGGGTATAACTTTCGAGAGTCACAGCTCCCTTCATCAGGTGCTTGTCTGACAAAAGGAGCTTTGAATGTCAAAACCATATGCCCCCAAACCAAAAACCATATACCCCCAAATCTTGCTAGTCTCTAAGGTGCTACTGGATTCTAACCTAGCTTTCTGTCTCATGGAAATTGTCAGGCCTGGTTTAATCTTGTCAGTCCAAAACATCTGTTTTTACATCACAAGTCGTGAGACGTCAGAACTTCCTTAGCCTATGTGGAATATTAAAGTAGTGATTTGAAAGATTAGACCTGACTAAAGGAAGAGGAGGTTGAGGGGGGA
>NW_015223734.1:0-937 GCF_001447785.1 Gekko japonicus | reverse complement strand
TTAAAAAAAAAGATACTTACATCTGACATGGAGATCTGGAGCCTGAAACTCAATGGGATTTCGTTCCTGGAGCAAATACATTTTGCTTACTTCCCTGGGAAGGGTTTATCTATTCAGGACTTGCCTTTACCTCCCATCTCCCCAAAGGTTCCAGCTCCTTTCCTCTTCCTTTGTTCCTTGCAGAGTCCTAGTCCTCTCACCTTTGCCCTTGGTTCCCTCTACACATCCTGAGTTCTAGTATTAAAGAGAATCCAACATTAAATTATCATGTGGGGAGAGAGCAGGAGGAGAGTCTCTCAGTACTATGCATAGTCCTATGGACATTTTTGGCTCACTGGTGTCACGTTGGCTGGCACAACTTGCCTCACCAAAGGTAAAAGATGCATGATAAAGGACTCATTTATCTGGCAGACTCATCTTCATTCTGCTGGTCATGCTTAGATAGCGCTGGCAACTTGAGTTTACTGCTGTAGGTATATTGATCAATGTGTAAGCAATGTAAATAAGTTTTGCCTGGTAAACAATCATTGTTTGACAGAGTTAAGAAACACCACTCAGGCTCCTGTAATAACTGTAATAAAGAAAAGGACTAGCAGTTGAGACATGGGTAATGATTTCCAATGGAGCAAACAACTGTACATGTACTGTAGTGACTATAATACATGCTTGGAATAATACATCTTTCAAAACTAAAGCGACGGATACAGTTATACTATTAGCTGGACTGAGGTTGTCATTAGGACTTGGGCAGAAGTCTGCACTTGGGAGTGATGGATTGGCTGCAGGAAAAAATAATGGTAGAGGCTTGCCAGGTTCATACTAGCACGGCTGAAACCACCCCTTCCGTTCTTGGTAGGCGAGTGAAGGAATGCAGCAGAAGCAGCACTCACCTAGAAACTTTCAAGTTTATGATGAAGCTTTAGAGCTTACATTTATA
>NW_015223733.1:0-937 GCF_001447785.1 Gekko japonicus | reverse complement strand
AAGGTAGATTGGCTGGTGGGTAGGAAGGAAGTAGGAAAAGGGAAAGACAATGGGGGCTTTCAGGAAGGGTAAAATGGAAATAATGGAGGAAGGGAAATGAGATGCAGTTCCTCTCTTGTAATTATCTATTCACACAGAAATAGAAATAAAGAGCATAGCTCTCCAGTAGGACCCATACAACAATCCTGGCCAAATGTATTTATCACTTTTAAAAATATAACATGTAGTCAAACTGAATGTAATCTTGGACTATGGCCAACCTGTGAGGAGCAGAACAACCACCTAAATACAGTAGCACCATTTTTGCCCTTCATTGTCAGCCCTACCAAATTACATTTCCCCTGCCAATTGAAAATTGCCCCTTCTAACTAGGTAATTAACAAAAGTTTTAGTTGATTAATCTTAAACCAATTAGAGGTGGCCTCCCTAACTGGAAGTGACCGAATGGGATCCAATATGGGCTGCAATGGTCAGCTGAAAACTTGGTTAGAGTCTTCCTTCCATCAAATGTGCTGGAATTGATTGATTCAAATTGTGTTCCCAGTCAATTGGGTAGCAAATTATATTTTAACAACCATTTAAATTATTTATAGAACAATTACATACCAAAACTTTTGTCCAGCAGTCACCATCTTAGAAAATGAACTCTCTCTTGTACAGCAAGGAATGCCTCTTGTAAAATGGCATATGGCACCCTCTTATTATGGAGCCTGAAGCTGAGAAACTGTAACTGGGAAATCCTCATATTCCATATTCAGCTCTCAGAGATGCTGTCAAATAGTAAAATTATATTAGAAGTCACTAAGTGAGTTAGATCCAAGAACTGTCTTTGAAGACGTCCCACTGAGCACAATTCTAAGTGGTGGTTGTAAGATGGCCAATTGGAATGGATAAGTTAATCTGCTCTGCCATTTTTATTCACATCTGCAAACCTTCA
>NW_015223732.1:0-937 GCF_001447785.1 Gekko japonicus | reverse complement strand
TTTTTTAAAATCCCAGTCCCTATAAAGTCTCTTGTTTACATCAGAATGGCAACAAATCTATACATTTAATTTTTGGAACAAACTCTACTGAAAAATAATGCTTATTTACTTCACTGTACTGTGAGTCAGTATGAAACCTTTGATCGTCAGTGTCTTGGCCTTTTCCCACAAGTAGACTTATTGGTTTCAGGGGTTAATCTAGCTCTAGGTAGCTGAATGGATTCATGCTGTAGAACAGAAAAAAATGAAATCACCCCTCCCCCAGTCTCGCTGCAGCTAAGTGCAATGAATAGCATGGCATGATGACTGACAATATAATTACCAGTCACTAAGAAAAGTATAATACAGATATAATTTAATCCCCCTCATTCATGGTTCCCTGGGAACAAAGTGTTCCAAACAGCTTAAAAATTAAATATTGTTTAATAGTGGCACTAGCAAGAGAGCCGAAACCAGCTGGTCTGCATTACCGTTCCAAAAGTAGACAAGTGATTCACTTAAAATATGCCAGCTTTCAGTAAAATTTCAGAGAGTTTAATTATCACTTAGCTTTCACATATGCCCAGTGATGGTCTCTTGGTGGGTAACAGTACCCCTGCCAAATGTGGGTGTTCCTTACGTACATGCTTAATAGGTTATCTCTTCTGTCTACCTCTGATGGAGTAGCAGTCCAGTGGATGGAGGAGGCAGAGCAGCAGCAGTCCAAAGAGTTCCAAAATCGACACTCATTCTTAGAGTAGCCCACTGTAAATCCATTGTCAGGATGGGAAGGCAGACGCAGCGGCAAAGGCATTGAATAACTATTGATTGTGTCTCGTACAGACCCACCATGAGAGAGAGTACAGATGGAGCAGATCATTCCTTTTCTCATGTGGAGGAAGGGACGAGAAATGTATTCTACATGCATATCTATCACATTTCACCTAAATGCTAAGCC
>NW_015223731.1:0-937 GCF_001447785.1 Gekko japonicus | reverse complement strand
GTAGTTGAACTGGTTAAAACAAACGTGTAAGAGATACTAAACTTTGCTTTCCCTTAATTAAGGCGAGATAATAACGGTAGCTGGACAGAGACTAAAAGGAAGGAAATGAAAGAAACATGGTCTCTTCCGTCAACCCTTGAGTAAAAGCCATTGACTAAAAATGGCACTGATCCAAAGCACATCACTAGAAAGGGAGGAAAGAGGACCATATTGTTCATAATCTCTATGGGTAGCCTTTTTTCCCCTAATCAGAGTAGCAGCTATTCTGAGAAGGTGAAAGAGAACCACACAACATGGGTAGCTCTTTAGCTGTTAAGAAACTTACAGCTGAAAGGGAAAGCACACAGAGATGGTTTTCAACTGTTGTTGTGGAGAATGGAATAAAGCTCTGTCCTGATGAGGTGAAAGAAGATTTATATGGTTGGGGGAGAGAGCACGAACAGATTGTGATGGTTCATCTTATGTTTTCTTCCACCTCTTTCTTTAGATTTCTGGAAGGAAAACAAAGACACAGTTTCCCATTCAAAATCACCTACTTCTGAGAAATTTGACCACATGAGACTTGAGGAAAGGAACTTTGATTCCAAAATCAGAAACTATGCATCCATCTAGGTCAAGGTAAGAGTTGCCCTTTTATTATTTCCACTGTGTTTCAGACCTCTTGTCATTAAATGTTTGTGTGAAATCCAGAAAGCAGGCATCAGGGAAAAAAGACTTGCCAAAGCATCTGTCTAAATTGGTAATATATGAATAATCTATCACTTCAGGGTCACTTCCTAGGCCACAAGGAATCCCTTAGGGTATTGGAAGGGATGGGGAATCACAATTTGAATCCATTTTGAAGTAGCACAAAAGGGAGAAAGTTTTTAATTTGATCTTCATGTTGTCAACTTTTTCTGGTAGGGTGATTTTGAGAGCCAGTTTAGTGTAGTGGTTA
>NW_015223730.1:0-937 GCF_001447785.1 Gekko japonicus | reverse complement strand
CTCAGCTTAGAGGGAACCCTGCCCTGGACTAAATGACCCTGGAAATCCAGAAAAATTTAGTTTTTACCTGCCTTTGTTTGCATTTCAGTAAATATGTAATGAATGAATAATTCCATAATTTACCAATTACATACAGTAATTAATGTGAATTCAAAACCCTTTAACAGATAATCTATTTTTTAAAAAAATGCACACTTTATTTAGGTCTAATATGTTGTTGTTGTTGTTTTTAAAAAAACCACCACGTATTTCACACTTATTTAGGCCATTTGTTCTACAGTGGTTTTGAATCACGTTTCATATCTTGTATGTCACCTAATTTTACTCCTTTTTACGTTCCCTTAGTTGGGAAAGCACGGGACGTATCTTTAAAAGATGACTAAAAAATAACCATTGATTTCTTCTTCTGTTCTCAAAGGAATGAAAACAGAAAAACTGAATGCTACGCTATTTCCTCTGCTTCCTAGATGGAATCAAAACAACCCTGGCTGGCTTTGGAGGGGTTTATCGCAACCTCTGCCCCTTTACATCCCACACCGGTTAAACGTCTCTCAAACGTGAGTATCGGTTTGAGTTTGGCATTTGGACGGCAAAAGCTACAGCCAGCCTCTCTTCAAATCCTGTAATTTTGGCCTTTTCCACACTGGACCTTTAATCCTGGTTCAACGCTGTCTCCTACTAGCTATTCGGCACTATACTCGGGTTCACTCCTCTTTTTATCCTGGGTTGTTGTTTTTTGGTCAATTCTGCATTACGTTGTGGTCACCCCGGGTTGGACTGCCGTTGCCCCGGGGGGATATGGATCCTGTTTTGCCTCCTGCTTTCCCTCAGTCCAGAGTGGCCCCGCTGCAGATTTAAGTATAGAATTTTTAACTCGATTTCGATCCTCCCCGCCCCTTTCCCGCTATACCTAGGACCAGGGGTCATTTCCTGCAGG
>NW_015223729.1:0-937 GCF_001447785.1 Gekko japonicus | reverse complement strand
CAGTTGCGATTCCAGGAGATCTCCAGACCTCACCGGGAGGTTGGCAACCCTGCGGCTGAGAGGGTAGGAATGGGTCACGCACCGTTCCTTTTGTGACATTTTATCCTCAAGGGTGGGGCAGTCTTGGACGTCAGCGCCAGCTCACCCAACCAGTTGGCCCTGGCTCTATTTTTAAAACATCCCATTTGCTTTGCTCATTGTGACGGCTTCCTAATGGCTGGGCCAATATAGCAACCAGCGTGGTTGAGGACTTAGAAGTCAGCTTTCTGCTGTGACAACATAGTCCCTTTATGAGTGTCCATTTGGGGTGGAGGGTTTTCGCCCCCTTCCTTCCACTGCCCCTGGGAGGGATGTTCCCTCTAAGATGCTCCTAGGACCCCCCAAAGAGGAGCAGGTGGTATCCTCTAGCCTGGGATGTGGTGCGTACATTCATAGTGGGATGAAATTCCAGTTAGGTGAAATACCTGAATGCAGGCAGTTGAACAAACTGATTTGCAGCTAGTTTAACAATGGTTTGTACGAGCCGAGGTTCGTCTGAATTCACGAACCGTGGTTTGTCAAACAACTTTGGCTGCCTGGTGCCAAAGAGAGTGATATAGGGTGTATTCCCTGCTTGGTGGGAGGCGGAGAGGAGAAAAGAAACAATCAAACTGGGATTCAAGTACCAACTGGGATATGTTACTTATGTCTGGTAGACTAACCAGTGTTCGTTGCAGTAACCATGGTTTATTGTGATTCCTGAATGCAGCCAGTGTGTATGTGTGGGAGGTTATGAATGTCACCTGCTGCCAAATTCTGGGACCAAATGAGCTGGTTGCAGTAATCCTCCCTGCAAAGACAAACATGAAGGGAGCGCATGCCATAAAGTGAATTTAAAGCTGAAGATGGACTTGCTTTAAGCCCATTGACCAGTCTTCAGCCCCAGAATCTATATTTA
>NW_015223728.1:0-937 GCF_001447785.1 Gekko japonicus | reverse complement strand
ATAAACCACCTAGAGTCCACAAATAATATATGAACATATTTCAACAATGTTTAAAATTATGATGGCAGTGCCATATTAACGGTACACCACAATTCAAATGAAGCAAGGTCCCAAATGTAAATGATGCAAGGTCCCAAACAGAATATATGGCGACCTCCTTTCTTTCCTTTTTTTGGCTAGTTCTTTCCTAACCCAAAAGAACAGACTCTTTGTTTTTTAAATCAATGCAAAACAGACGTTTGCGAACAAGTAAATATAGCAAACTGACGGAAAAGAGTCTTCTGCAGATCATAGGATGAGGACACTTGTTATTTTTGGTGTGAGAACAGAAGTGCTACAAATAACACGAGAGACTGTCTCCGCTTCCATCTGTGAAACGTTGGAGGGCATGGTAGTAATGCCTCTTCTGAAGCATGTTTGGTAATTCAGAAATGTCCCTGAGCACAGAATTATCAGGAAATCTAGGCCAGGCCTTTACCAGGAGGAATTGGTTTACAAATGGAGGGAAATTATATTCACTCTGTCGTGGTACGGTTTCCTGGCTGAAGAGCCTGTTGTAATGATGGGGAAAGAACTGAGAGCAGCAAAACTAAAAACAGACAGAATTAATAACAGAGGGCCTGGGACCTCGCCCCAAAATGAAGATATTAACAAGTTCATTATCTGTTCTCAAATTAGTCCCAAGGAAGTTCCTCCTAATGCGCTGGCAAGAAAACAAACTGGCCAAGGGAAGCCATTTGTAGAAGAGCAATCAGAATATTCTGCCCTTCACTCGCAAAGGGTTTAGTACACTCGGATACTAAAAGTGATACACCCTTTATATGAAGGAAACAGGGGGGAGAATAGAAAGAGAGAGAGAATTACCTTGGCACTCATGACAAAATCTCACCAATTTGCTCCATGATTTCATTGGCAGCTCCTTGGACCCTCAGCCAGT
>NW_015223727.1:0-937 GCF_001447785.1 Gekko japonicus | reverse complement strand
GAGAGCACTTTCAAGCAGTGGCTCTTGCCTGCTTTGCCTTCTCTAGTCCCAGAACTCCTCCTCAAAGCTACTTCTTTAAAAAGCAGATCTTACATTAGCAGAGTCAACGATGGCTGAAGGCAAGCTGGTGTCTGTTTCTTGTTCCCTAACTGCCAGAAGCCGTATGAGCCATCAGGTGCCATTACTGAGCAGCCCTTTGATGCTAATACTTCCTGCAGGGTGGAATAAACAAAACATCAAGGTGACCGATTCCACTGGGGCTAAGAGGCAAATGGAGTGCCCCCTCCCAGAAAAACCACACCAGAACCATTATGAATCCACGCCCCTGGTTAAAAGGGGGTTGGGGAAGAGATATCAGTGCTTCAAAAGTTGCCTCTCAGATGCAGCTTCTCAGATATTCAATCCTTTCCCCAGTAAATGCAAACAAAAAATCTTTCTGGACTCAGCCTGGGGTGCCCTTTGCTTGCAAGAAAGCCACCCCCCAAAATCTGGCTATTAAGAACAAGCTTAAGAAAAAGTTGGGAGCTGCCAAAGCACAGTGGCAAGGTACATTCATGCTTAAGAACTTGGGAAACAGCTAACAGAGGACAGTACAAGGCTGGATGGACCAGTGGGATGATTTCATATAAGATAACTTCATCCACAAGCACTATTCATGCAGCCCACACAGCAAGACGGGGGCTGGAGAGTGGAAGGAGGGAAAACTGTCCTAGGCTCTAAGTTCACCTTATACCAGAATATCTTTCCAATTAAGTGAATTCATAACCACATCAAGTTCTTCTTCAGCAGCCTTCAAAGAAAGAAAGACATTACACAAGAGGAACTAAACATGAGATGCTGGTATTCAGCAACTAGCCCTATAATGCTGCAATTTGGAAATGTGGAAGACAAAAGTGCAGGCAGTTCACCTATGCTTTATGGCTAAACACTCCTTTTC
>NW_015223726.1:0-937 GCF_001447785.1 Gekko japonicus | reverse complement strand
CCAGGCCTTGCTCACACTCTTAAAAACCTATATATGCAGCCATTAAAGCTGGAAAGCTGGGATTCTGAGATGGCAAAATTCTGTACCCAGTACCACACTCCACATTTACGTGGTATAGTTGAGGAATCTTGAAACGCATGCTGTCTGGGCTTCATTCATGTACTTCTCCCAGGTGCCACAGAAGGAGCGACATTGTATTAACACAATGCAGATCCCCTTATCACGATCTGCACCAGTTTTAGCAAAATACACTATGAATAAGAGAATGAGGAGAATGAGGTGCATCTGTGCCAAATGGCAATCAAAGTCACCTCAATTAAAGATGCACCTGTGTATACAATTCTCCCAAATCTCAGGGCTCTGCCGCACGACCTTAACAAACCCTGAACAGTTGCCGTCAGTCTCTCTGCTCCACTACATCTGTTCTGGAGCTAAGTCAATAGAGTTTGGGCTGATCTTTCTATTTATTTGGCTGGGGCGGGGGAGAACCCCAGCCAAACAAAGCACCCGCGGTATTGATTTGCTGTCCCAATAATTCTTCAGACTAAAGGCTTTAGGGCTGGTTTTTTGAAGGCGCCCACAAGGAAACATTTTAAATCACAATTGCTGGGTGCTTTTCCAAACACAGACAAGGCAGTAAAGAATGACTTTATAGCAAAAGGGAGGCTGGAAGTCAACTGGCGCAGCAGATTCGTTCGGGGATAAGCCAGGTGATGTCCAAGGAGCAACGGCTTGTTTTTTAAAACTGATTTGTTTTATGTTGTGTGCCGTTGTGTTCTTTCACTCGCAAGCTGCTTCAGAGGTCTCTGCAGAGGAGGCAGATTAATTTCTAAATAAATGCATTTCTAAATAAAAGTATAAATATCGTGCAACACAGTAAATGGGTAGGCTCGACAGCTGCTTGCACCTGAGCATTCTCTGTTGTGGCTCCCACCTG
>NW_015223725.1:0-937 GCF_001447785.1 Gekko japonicus | reverse complement strand
AGGCTCCACCCCCCAAAATTTCAGGTATTTCCCAATCTAGAGCTAGCAAGCCTATTGTATAGTCATCTCAGCTTAGAGGCTCTTAAGACCAGGCCAGTCTCTCTGGATTGACCAGAGTTCAGGAGACACTGAAAAACATGACAAAAATATCACGAATCAGTGTGGGGCACACCAGCCTGCCAGATACCTGGTACCTCCCTCAGGTTCTTGTTCTGAGAGGCTTTCAGGAAACTCTCTTCTGCCCGTTTAGAAGTTGTTAAGCCAAGCATCTCACTTGAGGAAGGGAGAGAGGATTGGGTTCTTGAGCCAAACAAAATAGGTAGAGCCACCCATGCCCATTAGACTGTTTAGAATTCCTTGGCACAGGTTCCCAGATCCTTATCAGCAAGTCCGTTCCCTGTTCGCTCCAGAGACACCTCAGGATTGTGCTCAGACTGCACCAGCCAGCAGGTTGTATTGTCTCTGTTTAATGCCTAGTCAAGTAACTTAATAAGTCCCGATACACAAATGTAGGATTTGCAGAATCCAAGGACAGTGCTCACAAGGGAATGCAAATGCCTCTTTCTCATGCATTTACTAGCCCTTAGAGCAGCAGATTACAATGTGAGTTGTCCATTTTTTCAGTGCAGAAACTCTCCGGGCACTGTCCAGGGAGTGCAGTTGCACTGAAATATTAACTCCAGGGTGGTATCAAAAGCCAGTGTTCTTCTGGCACCCAAGGACTCATCCTCTCTGGAAACAAAATCCAAAATGGGACGTGCCCTTCCCACCCACCCCTCTACAGCTGTTTTCACATGGCAACAATTTTCCATGTTACATCTGCAATGGAGCATCCACATGGTAGTTTTCTGCACTGTTTTGTGGCCTGAGTCCCCAATGGCTGCAATTTCCTTCCTTCCTCTGTGCTACTGCTGGAGTGCTTCTTCCAGATTTTTTT
>NW_015223724.1:0-937 GCF_001447785.1 Gekko japonicus | reverse complement strand
CCCACTGAGATCCCTCCCCTCCCCGAACCTTGCCCCCCACCGGCTCCACCTCCCAAATCGCCAAGAATTTTCTAACCCGGAGTCAGCCACCCTAACTGTGATAGTAGGCCTAGATTATGCCGCACCCCCGTAATTCTCAGATTTCAAATTGGTTAAATTATATTCTATCCAAAATTTCAGGTAACCTTTAAAACATTATTAAAGACCTTTAATTTCCAGTAAAACATTCCAGTCGCTAAAAGTGTTCAGTGAAGTGAAATTCCTTTTTCTTTGATTGGCGTGGTTCCACATTTGCAGGTCAATGCCCCCCCTTATCCAAAAAACAGAGCAAGAACAGCTGTGCAAACCTGCACAACTGGTTCTGTATGCCCAAAGAGACTCTGAACTTGTGTGTCTTAGATGATAGCTTCTAGGGTTTGCTATCCAACCAGAAAACAATTGAAGGATTGCTGGTGCTCTGTCTCTCTCTTTTAATGCCTTGAGCCAGCTGCCAGAAAACCAAGGGGTGCAAGGCCATTTTCTTTCCCCCTTTTTAAAAAAAAGATATACTGTTTAGATGAATTCACAGTTCTTGCCCTGGACTCTGCAAAATGAGTGAACAAACAGCTCGATTCTGTCTCTAGACCCACTAAAACTGCTGGGCTTTGCCAGGCTCCCAGACATGTTTCAGTTCTATCCCAAGACCCTGCACAGGTATCAGCTCGCCAGACTTCACAAGAAACCTCTTTTCAGACTTTATTATACTGTACAAGAGCTGTAGTACATGGCTGAAAGTCCTCTTGGTTGTATCTCAGCATACCCTTTTTTTGGGTTTGCTTAAAGCTTAAAGTAAGTTTAAAGCAAGTCAGGCATTCATAATGCTCTCTTGCCATTGTGTTTTTAATTCTCACAAGAACTGCAAGAAGGGAGGTCATTAGAGGTTCTGTTTAATAGATAT
>NW_015223723.1:0-938 GCF_001447785.1 Gekko japonicus | reverse complement strand
ATATCCGGCCCGTGTGACCGGGGCCACAAAAGAACTGATGATGCAACACCAAGCAGGTCATGGCAGCCAACGGGATGGACGTGTTCACCCGAGACTTGCTTGTGGTGGACTACTACAGCAGGGATCCAGAAGTTACGTGGTCACCTGACACTGTAGTCTTTAAAGTCCATTTTAGCAGGGCATGGAATGTGCGAGGAATTGGTGTTGGATAATGAAGTACAGGATGCATCACTGGAGTATGAAGCCTTTGCTAAGAAGTGGTGTTTAAACACATGTGTGCATCCCCGACTACGCGCAGTCAACTGGACTAGCAGAAAAGCAGGTGCAAACTGTGGAGAGCTTAATGGAAAAAAAGCCAAACAGACTGATCAAGGTATATACCTACAGTTGCTGAATTACAGAAACACACCAACAGAGGGAGATGCCTCACCAGCACAACTCTCTTATGAGTAGGTGCCTGAACTCCGGTCTTCCAAACACCAACAGACAACTACCAAAAATCCCGCATGCTGAAATAATCAGAAAAAGCAACACCAATGCTGAGTTCTAGCAGAAAATGTATTATGATTGAGGCACCAAGTTACTAAAACCTCTGAAAGAAGGAGAGTCAGTAAGAGTACGACGAAGTGATGGGCACTGGGAACCAGCAAAAGTGGTGGCTGCACTGTGTGTGGTGCAGACGCACACAGGAGAGGAATACGGGAGAAACAGAAAGCAACCGAGATACGTAAAAACAGCACAGCAAAAAACAGGTGCAAATTTCAAGAACCACACCTCAAACTACAGAAGTCATCTGAGTTCACAAATACACCAAAAGAAGCAGAAAACAGGGGGAAAGACACTCACACAACCATGGAAAATAAAGATGCGCAGGAAACAAAACAGGAACCACCTGACTCAGACCAGTAAACAGACAAAAGTCAGGTTTTCTAGATACG
>NW_015223722.1:0-938 GCF_001447785.1 Gekko japonicus | reverse complement strand
AAAAAAATGGGGGGAAATCTCAGTTTGAAGCAATCTTTGTCTCTACAGTAAAGTGCTGTCTGGGAAAACACAGAGAAGCTTGAAACATGAGACCATGTGCCCCCAAGAATTTCTTCAATTATTTGGCACGCTAACAGCTCTCAAACCATGCATCTTATTCCTCATGCTGATATGGACAACAGTAATTAATATGAACATCAAAAGCAATCATTGTGGACAGACTGGCCATTTTTGCAAAACTTGGCAAATTCTCAACTACCTGCTGGTTATTAATTTTTAGACATACGGAAGCTCTGTGGTAATACATGTTAAATTGATTCTCCTCGACAAAGTATAATATAATGAAAAAATGAATTATCTTTTCCAGTTTAAAGATAATTAAGTGAAGTCAAATGCACTTTGGCTGATGTTTCTCACGAGGTAGAAAAATATACCAGGAAACTTTTATTGCTTTTATACAATATTGTTTGTGTTTATAGCTACTTCCTTAAGCAAATTACACTTGAAATATCTCATTGAGGAATACTATAATTCTGATACCAACTATAACCTCCAATATTGTCATGGAATACTTATTTAACTGTATGGCACAGAAATGAGAGCTGAAAAACTATTTTAAAAATATTTGATTAAAATAGTGAAATTTGGCCACTGACGATTAATTCAATTTTTAAAAATTGCTATTAGTGGATGAATTTCAACCACAAAGTTAGTGCTCAGTAAAATAGAAAGACTTGGGGGTTTAATTTCCATCCCTCCAAATTTTATAGTCTTTTGAACACCTGCACCATGTGGACTGTCAATTTTCCGAAAAAAGAAAAAAGTGAACACCCCACCCCTGCAGCACATTAGCAGCTGAGTGTAGAAGGGTTTCATATTAGGATTGTAGCAATTATCTCATCTGGTAAGAGTTTCATGTCCTGCTGCTGTGCACATTA
>NW_015223721.1:0-937 GCF_001447785.1 Gekko japonicus | reverse complement strand
TCCGCGAATCGCTTTGGAACTTTAGATACTATGATGGTTATAAAAAGGTTAATAATCTTTTTATACCAGCCATGTTTAGGGTATGGAGTAAACATCATAAACATTTGGTTCCATATATGTCAGTTCTTTCAAACTTCACTGGCCAAGCTTGGTTTAAACCGGCTAGGCATAAGGATTCATATAAAATCTGGAGGGCGCTGGATGCTACTAGATTCAAAGATATCTTGATTCAAGGTCATATGAAACCCAAAGCCCAGCTTGAAGGCTGCTCCGGCTTAGTTATTCCTTGGTATGAGTATTTCCAAGTCAGGCACTTACTTAATTCCAAATTATGTGCACCTTTACGTGTCAAACTTATGGACTTTGAGAAACTCCTATATGATGACTCCATTCCTTTAAGAGGCATGATTTCCACTGTATATTCCTTATTGTTACGACGTAACAATACCCACCTACTTCAGTACCAAAAGGCCTGGCACAAGGACCTAGAACAAGAATTTACAGCGGACCAGTGGGATCAAATTTGGGGCTCCCCAGCTCTTATGTCTTCTTGTTTAAATATACGACTTCAGTCGTACAAGCTAATGGCCAGATGGTACAAGACACCACATCAACTTTCGTATATCTCAAAGTCGATTTCTCCCAGATGCTGGAAGGATTGTGGGCACATAGGCACCTTCTTTCATTCCTGGTGGTCATGTCCGTTGATTCAAAAGTTTTGGAATCAAATTATTGTCGAAATAAACAAAATTACTACACTATCAGTTCCAACATCTCCGCACGTAATCCTGTTACACTTATGGGACGACATGTCTATCCCTAAACACATTCATGAGCTTCTAGACACATTATTTGTAGCGGCCAAAACAGTTTTAGCCGCCAAATGGAAATCTAATGACATCCCTACTCTCTGTGAATGGTACAACAAAGCTTGGGA
>NW_015223720.1:0-937 GCF_001447785.1 Gekko japonicus | reverse complement strand
TGAGCCAAAGGGCAAGACCCAAAGTGCTCTTATTAATTGTATTTTTTGCTTGTTTAAACGTTGCAGTTAAATTGGTTTTTAAAAACCATTTTATGAGAAAAGCGAGTACTGAGTTACCGAAATAAATAAACTGCTACCTTTGTTAAAATCCATTTCGAGCCCAGAGGTTGTTCTGTCCATCATCTCAAGCAAGACAAGGTGGCCCCACGCATCCCATTTTAGAGTAATATGCCATGTTTCCCCATCATCATCAAGAGTGTGCTCCGCCAACATAAAACAAAGAACGCGAAGTCCAGCTGCCGTTACTGTTTATTGTAATGTTGCCACTGCTGGCCATAAATATCTTGTCCCTTGATAGATTCATGATCTTAATTACAATTTCATGAATCGTTCTTTGGATGCCAGATGGTAAACTTAAGCAATCAAGTCAGATCTGGGGCTCACTTTGCAGCTAAATGAATTAACTGTCATGGCCTTTCCAGTAACGTCACATACGGAAGGAAAAAGCCCTGCTCAGAGCCAATAGTCGCATGCCGACATGCCAGGCGAATGAACAAAATCATCCCGAAGCTTGTCACTTCCACTAATTGCTGTGAAACATTTGTATGATATATATTTTATTTATGAGCTTTAATAACATCCCATGGCAATTATATGCTTGTCTAAGCATTTTCCCTCGTTGGGAAGATGGCGTCTGATTTTTCCTTAAGACTAAAAATACATTTCAGTTCTGTCACGATTCCCTTTGCCTGGCAGAGAGAGATGTCACCGTCTCTCTTCCTCTTTTAAAACAAATGCCATGATTTGCAAAGTAGCTCAACCGCCACAGGTAAGAGGAGGCTGGCAGCTGAGAGAGGGTTTCACTCCATCGACTAGACAGTTTGCGGCTATTGTCCACGGATGTGGTCGTGGAAAGTGTTGTCAAGTTGCAGCCAAC
>NW_015223719.1:0-938 GCF_001447785.1 Gekko japonicus | reverse complement strand
GTTTCAACCTTCTCCTGCTCCATGACTACAATCCCTATGATTCCCTGAGAAGGCAGAAAAATTGTTGAGTCCCTAGTGTGAAGTACACCCTCAGTCCTTCTTGCAAACTGAATGCTCACAGTTTTAATCAGATCTTGGCACACAAAAAAAGTTACTGTGGAAGTCAACAGGATTATAGGAAATATTTTGGTGTAGGTGGAAGAGTTAAAATATCATGAGAATTAAGAAAGGTTTGGACAGGCTACGTTGGTTACAATCCACTCCTTAGCAGGTCTGCTCAGAATCCTACACAATGAAGCTTATTCCCAAGAAAGTATCCTTAGGATGGCATTGTTAGTCTTTCAGGTGCCATAAGCCTCTTCGTTATAATGACTAACAGACTAATGTACTACAATTCCAGAATCTGCCAGCAACACATAATTCCTGTTCCCATCCTGATGGTAATGTGGAAACATCCTGGATGATGAAAGCATCTTTTTGCAAATCTGGCTGTAATTTCAAAAATCGGAACTCCAGTTAATGCAGCTGCAAATCTCCGTCTCTCTGAATCCCAATGTTAAAATATTTCGCAGGGTAATCTGGAAGTCATTTTGAAGCAGAGACATTTGCTGACAGATGGCAGTTCCCCCCTCCGCCAGTTAAATGCAAGTCAGTTTTCAGACACTGTCAAACACAAAATACTGTCGCATGTCAGCAATCAGATTTGGTTGGATGCGACATGCAGTTGCATGCACGCTGTAAAATACTGTCAAAAACTAGATGCTATGGCACACCAATCACAAAGTATGGTGAAATACCATGAGTGTGTCCCATAAAAATCTTCAAAGCAGGATTTTGGTAAGAATTTCTGGAACAAATTCTTTTCATCCCAGAAGGTCAGTTGGCTTTCAGCAACCTGCAGTTCCATTCTAAGCAGCAGCAGAAGAAGAGATTGGATT
>NW_015223718.1:0-938 GCF_001447785.1 Gekko japonicus | reverse complement strand
CTCCTGAATAGAACTAAAGATTCTGTTTCTGACACCAGTGCTCAAGCCAAGCAGGAATCATAATCTCCCCACATTGTTCCCCGATCTCTGCTGAGCCTGGCAGATCTTATGCATGCAAGGAGGATGTGAAGGTGGCAGAAAAAGACAACGTACTTCTGTCCTTACTTGAGCTATGGTCAGAATAGGAAAGCAAAGCTCATCTCCCTCACATCACTTCCTCTGTACTAGTATGGCAATGGGTTGCTGGTCAAACAAAATCACAAAGCAGTCTCAGAGCTACCTTCTGGCCACCAGTTAGCCATCCCTGGCTTATAGAGTTAAATTACTGAAGGGTTCTTGCTTGGTATGGTTGACAATGACTTGGATCCAGCCAGCCTTTCTGATGGTTCAAAATGAAGGAGGCGGCCTCTTTGACCACTGGAAGAAACTATGCCGTGAATCATGGTACCTGTATTTACAAAAGCCATGCGGCTAGGGGCTGTAGCATGGAGGGGAAACTAGGTGAGACTGAAAGCTGTGCGGATCCAACCCAATCTGAACTGAATACTGAACAGGCTATGCTCTCGGGGAAGCTTCCCAGACATACGGAATTTTCCTGTGCTGACTGAGTTTCTTCCAGGTTAGAAACTACTGGCAGTGGGGCATTGACTGTGTCTCTAAATGGATACTACATAAAACAAGAGATGCATGAGGGAGGTAAACAGTTTTTTCCTGAGATTATTGAAGAATGTTTCTGTCTACTGGAAGCTCATATTAGCAACTTGTCGTAATCTATTGAAGATGCAAGGAACTGTCTATATTATGTTTATCCAGGTTTCCAGTCAGGACTGTGTTACATCGACAGTCACAGAAGAAGACCAGAGGGTTGATGCACTACTGTTTATACCAGAATTATACCAGAAGAAGGAGGTATGCATGCCACACCTTCAAAGATGGCT
>NW_015223717.1:0-938 GCF_001447785.1 Gekko japonicus | reverse complement strand
ACATCCTTGAGTGTTTCACCTTCATTGCACTATAGAGCAGTCATTTGCAACAGGGTTGGCATTTCAACAAAAGGAAAATCCTGCTGTGAATTATTGACACAGCAAAATATTTATCAATTTGTGGGTTCAGCCTGTGTGAGAAGTTCATACAAGATGTGCATTTCCTTTTCATGCTTCATAATTTGATGGTACCAACCACCATTGTAGCCGCTGCACACAAGATTGCCAAGTAAAGTTATAAAGGCACTCCTCAGAACATCGAGCCTACAAAATCTGAAGTTCCATTTTACAAGCCATCCTCAGATGGGCCCCTCTTTTGATGTTTGCATACAAACACGTGTACAAAACTATTATCTGCACAGGAAAAAAAAGAATATACCGGTTGATACTCTTGATTGGTTGCATACTGGAGGAGTTACTGAGGGTGGAAATCGTTTTTTGATATGAGGTTACTGGGTAAATGTGATGTCAGAGTAAGTTCCTGATCATCAAGAAGCAATGTAAGCCAGTTTGTACTTTCCAGGGGGAGGGGGTAAAATATGTCATCTACACTAAGTATGAGTCAAATATGAGCTTTCACTGCTGAAATGTTCGTAATGAACTAGATATGTTTTAACATGGCACACCAGTGCTTTTGGATGCGCTTATTATTCTGCATATTTGAAAATATTTGGTGTTTCTAACTCTTGCCTGAGAGACTCATCTTAGTTGTAAAATAATCTCTCCATATAATATAAGCAGCTTACTAATAATAGGTATGGTAGGTAAATTTGTTTCACGTACTATTTTATTGTCATTTGTTCACCCAAACCGCTGTTCAGAAACCCATTATAAATAATGTTCATGCATTTAAAGATGACTATTAAATTACTTTCAATTTAGAGCTCAGGATCAGAGGGTTTTTTTTGTACAACTGAGAATAAAACCTCCCCCCCCCC
>NW_015223716.1:0-938 GCF_001447785.1 Gekko japonicus | reverse complement strand
AATATTAATATTAAAGCAATTTATCTGAAATTAAACCTATTGTTCTCTCACTCATGAGGATTCCAGCAAAAATTTTTTTCAAAGACTCTTGAGGGTTTTTTTGTCCAAAACTTAAAGTTCTAAGGCTCTTAACTTAACATTTCCTCTCCAGACTTGACATCATGGACAGTGAAGACTCTGCTTTTGTGATTTATATATAAGTGTCCCAATGGAAGCCAACGATACCTAATTTGTTTTTCTGCCAGACGTTGTGTAATTGGTTTCAGATTCCGACGCGCTGTTAAAATCTCTGGTGGCAGGTCTGAAACACTTGAATCCTGGTATCTTCTAATTTAAGTCCATTGTTCTTCCTTGCAGCTTCTAGCATAATGTTCTTTACTTTGATGTCTGTCAGCTCGGCCAGTATGTCTGGAATGAGAGTAGGAGAGCCTGTTTGCGATGGCTTCAGCCGATAAGCTTGGCTAATTGGTGCAGCCGGAAGTTGCAATAGTGCCTGGAGCCATTCATTTAAAGAGCCCGTGAGGTCTTTCTCTATAGCAAAATTTGGGGAGATTCCCCTGAGTTTGATTTTTCTTTCACAGGCTTTTATGTCAAGAAGTATGATTTTAGACTTGCTCCATGTCTCAAAGGTCTTTAAGTTTTCTATATCCTGCTTATTCTTAGCAGTCTGCGTCAGTGCCTGGTCTGTTTTTCCCCTCAGGTCTGTTAGGCTCAGATTCATAGCGTCCAGTTTCTGGTGGATAGGAGTAATGCTGTCTTTGAATTCTTTTTTCATTTCTACAAACATAGTCTGTATGTCTTTTTTAATAATAGAGTCCTCATGCTTTCTTTTGCTCTGTCGGCTAGCAGCCTCTTCCTCCGATTCCGCTTCTAATGGGGGAGGGGAGTCCTCCTCCGAGGTTTGCATAGTTCTCTCAGTTTGTTGAGACTCCTTGTTG
>NW_015223715.1:0-938 GCF_001447785.1 Gekko japonicus | reverse complement strand
ATGGTTAGCAGGTAAATTTGTATGCCTGCCCAAAGGATCTGTGCAAATATTGGACTGAATTTGCATAGGCAGGAGGATGGGAGATAGTAGATCACACTCCCTTCTTTGTGAATATGCTGTCTTACACAGTTTGTCATGGGTACAGGATGAGACAGACATTCTAAACTCTGGTGTAAGAAGTCTGAACACACACATCCACATGTATTTGTTTCCATGACAGAAATATTCATACTATTTCTAACAAACAGTGCGCCATCCTATGCAGGGTTACTCTAGCCTGAGTCCATTGATTTTGGTCAGTTTAGTCTCACATAACTCTGTATAAGTATGTACCACCAGATTGTGTGTCTGTCTTTACCTTAAGAACCAAGGTACACTGTGTCAGGAAATGGGAGGATATACCATGCACATAGTTCCAGTCTTCCAGCAGCCTAGGAAGCATACTTATGCAACCTAGTCCATATTTAATTTCAGTGGAAGGGATTAATGGGCCATGTATTCCTCTAAATTTCAAAATCAATTACATGTATACCTTTCACCTTAAGTGGTTGTTGGGTTACTGCAATCCTAGGCTTTATGGTAAACACCTCAAGCTGCAATGCTAGATATAATAATTTGCAAATGACCTCCACTGAACTCAGTGGGACTTACTGCTGAACACACATGGACAAGATTTGGCTGATTGTCCCACATCCACCTATATCTGAAGAAGTGAGCTGTGACTCAAGAAAAGCTCATATTGGACTTTGGTTTTATTTTGTCCCATTTTTACTAAGACGTTTTGCACATGTGCAACAGAACAAGAATAGATTTTTATACCCAAACTGAGTTCTTTCTTATGCCTACAAAGAGCTAGCACCCCTTAGACTATCCTGTTCATATTGGTAGAGGAAACTTCACTGCAAGGACACTTATTTACAAATATGCATCCGTTCCAT
>NW_015223714.1:0-938 GCF_001447785.1 Gekko japonicus | reverse complement strand
GCGGAATCGTACGGGCAAATTCTCAACTTGCCCTTTGTCCTGAAGTCCTCCCCTGGCGTTTTCCAGCTTCTCGATTCTCTATTGGCATTGATGGAGTCCCAGTTCAAATCATTTCGAGTTTCTCTCACGGTAGCGTCGGAGTCACCCAACTGGCCGAGGAAGCGCTCCGGTTCTGTGGACTGGTCAGCCCACCTCCCAGAATGCCCTTCTTCGAGCTCTCCGTTGGTGTGATCCAGTTGGCCCAACCGCCTTCGTAACACGGCAAGGAAATACGGGTCGGTGCAGAAGACGTTGGCCGTGAAGATGTGAAGGGAGCACGTGCAGAGTTCGTAATTCTGCGGTCCGCAGCGCACGTTGAAGTGCAGCAGCCGCTCACGGAAGTCCACATCGGCGTGAAGCACCGCATTGGCCCGCTGGCGGCGGCGCTCGGCCTCCACACGGCGCAGCTCCTCCAGAAGCGGGCGGATCTGATAGAAGTCGGCCTCCACGCGCAAGAGGGAGAGCTCCGCGTAGCCCTCCGGCAGGTCCAGCCGGCCAAAGCGGAGGAAGTTGAGGATGTGGCGGAAGGTCTTGCCGTCGCGGTCGATGAAGTAGTTGCCGCTGCTGTCGGTAAGGGCTGGGCGGGGCCCGCGGAACATGGCGCCCAGCATGGAGTCTGGGAAGCGCGTCAGGGTCTCAAAAGTTGTGCTGTAGAATTTCCCGCCTACGTTCAAAGTCACCGGCCCGCCGGCCCGCATCGGATGCTCACAGGTGTCCGGCATCCCTGGGAAGGCACCGTGGACCGATTCTTCAGCCTAGGAGACAGTTGGAGAAGGGAAAGCACATGGGGGTTTCCGGTCTATGAAAACAGGACACTTCAACCCCAGGGGGTTCCTTCCGGCTGGAAAGAGGGGCTCCACAGTGTGTGTGTGGGGGGGACAGACCCCAGAGAGTGGTGG
>NW_015223713.1:0-938 GCF_001447785.1 Gekko japonicus | reverse complement strand
CAGTGAACATGGATTAAAAGGAGAGTGTGTGGAAAGGGCCAAGGAGAAACAGAGTTGCGCATACTTAAGACACCTCATATCAGATTCATAGATGCTCTTTCTCAGCATTTTCATATTGAGTAGCAGACAAAATAATATGAAATCCTGCAGGACCCTGTAACACAATGCGGCCCAGAAATTGTTCCCCAGCATTTACTTCTGAATCTGGATGGCCAGATAGGATCAGAGCTACCAGAGTACATCTCAGCCAACCAGTTCCAAGGCATACCATGGTCAGGAGTTTTAAAATGCAACAAGGGGTCCAGGAATATATAATCCCAGGGCAGACTGATGCATGAAGCTGCATGGGCAGGAAACATTTTCCCAGTGTGACTATGTTAATCATATTTCTGTGCCACTGTTAAGCAAGAGTATTCTGAGGAATTTGAAGCCTGAAGTTCACACATGGCAAATGGTAAGGAGAGTGTGTCACGTTGGTTCTCTTCATGGGAAGGAGAGAGGGAACAAACCCCCTCCCTTTTCTTTCCTCCATGGAATAGCATGGCAAAATGCCAGAGTGGTTTGCAGGGGGTCTGCTTCTCCTTTTATTCTGCCTTTTCAGTCCCCACAGTATAATCTGTCATTCACCAGCACACCTAATATAATTTGTCTATGAAGCATTCAATAAACAATATTTTATCAAGTGGTGTTTCCTTGCTCTCATTAGCTAGGATCAGCCATGATTTATAGTCTGTACATCATTGAGATTTGCTATCATTGCTGCTGTCTGTTTTGTTTTCACAGAAAGGGAATGTGACAGTGGTGCTTATGTAACACGATTAGATGTAGTTATCTGTCCCTTCCTTCAAATAAAAACTAAGGTACCTAAGCAACGAGAAAGAATGGTTCCTTAACTGATACCATTTTGTAGTTAGGATCTAGTTAAAAAGAAAACAACC
>NW_015223712.1:0-938 GCF_001447785.1 Gekko japonicus | reverse complement strand
TCTTCTTCTGTTTTTAACTTTCTTTCTTTTTGAATAGTTGAATTAAAAGCCCAGCATGCTGATGGCCCAGAACGATCCTGGGGCTGCATTTCCTTGTAGTCCGTTATATAGCAAGTCTCATCTAAGGTCCTTTTTATGGGAAGTCCTTTGCCTGCTTGTTAAGACAGGTGACACTTTCAGTCTTTGGAGAACTGCACCATTTTCTTGGATGAGTCAGAGATTGTTCTATCAATTAGGGTCTTGGCTGCCAGACCAGAACAGTAAGGAGGCCACATCAGACTCGAAGAATTACATCTGCCTGGTCTTCTTTCAGAAATGTTGTGTGGGGGGGAAATGATGACTATATAGGGATGGTAGGCTGGGGAAACCGAAGGAGGTTTGCCAGTGCCAGCGTAATTCACTTGGAACATCAGTAGGCTGAATCAGTCAATGGCAGTTTGGCAAAAGAGAAATTGAGAAGTCCTCCTGGCACACCTTCATGTTCTAAAACTCTGCGTTGAAACAGTGTTAGAGCCCATAGATACAGCTGTGCTTTGCTTTAGGACAGAGAGCCCTCTGCCATACGACTCTATGCCTTGGAAGAAAGTCTCACTGTTAGCAGCTTCTTGAGAGCCAACCAGCTGTGCGGTTTAATTCATAGGGCAGAAGTCTGAAGTTGGCATATTTAATGTGGTTTCCCTATATCTTTAGGTTTCCAGTAGTAGCAATGGGGGTACTGAAATGGGTCGACTGGACAGTGTCAGAGCCCCGCTATTTCCAGCTCCAGACGGATCATACCCCAGTGCATTTGGCACTGTTGGATGAGGTAAGACCGGAGTTGTGTGTGTGCTGCTCTAGATTAAATGTGTTCCAAGAAAAGCAGTAGTCTGTGTCTTCAGTAATTAGCTTGTGCTGGAACAAAGTCTGAGTCCAGTGGCACACAAAAGCTGATACCCAGA
>NW_015223711.1:0-938 GCF_001447785.1 Gekko japonicus | reverse complement strand
AAAATTGAAACTGTTTTGCCCAAGAGTGATGAAATTGAGTGGCTTGCCAGCGTTCTAGTCAATTTCACTCCCCCCTGGAAACTTTTCTTTCTTAAAAGATCTGTGGATGTGTTGATGTGGAGAAATGGATGCGTTTAAGCTATGTACCCTGTGGGTTTCTTCCCCCAGAGAAAACAGGCAGCTGTACCAGTTGACTTATCCTTGCAGTGACTTAGGAATGTGTTGTGCAGAAGGATTTAAAGGAAGCAGAAGGAAGGGCGTTTGTTACCTACAGAACCTGGGGAGGCCGTGGGCCCTCTCCTCCCCCTCTACTGGTCCCACTACTGGTCTGAAGGCATCCTTGCCTCTGGTTGGAGCGTGTCTCACACTCTCCGCGGGTGGTGGAGGTGGCTGTGAGGCGGTGGCTGTGAGGCGGACGTGTCCTATTGTGCAAACCCAGCTAGGCATGCTCATTTGGCTTAAGCCAGAGAAAATCCTGCTTGGAAGCTCCCTCGACCAGTCCCGCCTGGTGGCTCCAGATGGCACCTCTTGGAGGCCCAGAGGGGATGCGGAGGAGGAGTTCCCTCAGTCTTGTAGGTGGGTTGTTGGGGTTTGCAGAGCAGAGGAGGCTTCTGCCCACCCACACATCCAGCGGACGACAGAGCCACAATGCAAAGATTTTCCGATCGCTGTGTCTACCAATACAGAATGGGAGGAAGCAGTTGCAAAGGAGACCAGAGAAAGAGCGAGCTTTATTTCTAAACAGGCATTTGGCATGGTCGAAGAGGCTGGTGTATTGTTCGTGTCTGGACCGGCAGTCTGATTCTGTTTTGTGCTCTGCCAGTTGATAATATGGAATCAAAATGTTGGTAGACGAACAGTGCAGTCTTATGCAGTTACTCCAAATGAGTTTAGACTGGGGTGAACTCAGTATAAGATTGCACAGCTCATCCAATACC